>NC_092003.1:7073541-7103698 GCF_044704955.1 Pristiophorus japonicus | reverse complement strand
GGGTTGGGTTGGGGGGGGGTGTTGGGTTGGGGGAGGAGAAGGGGTTGGGTTGGGGGAGGAGAGGGGGTTGGGTTGGGGGAGGAGAGGGGGTTGGGTTGGGGGAGGAGAGGGGGTTGGGTTGGGGGAGGGATGGGTTGGGGGAGGGAGGGGGGGGTTGGGTTGGGGGGTGGTGTGTTGGGTTGGGGGATGGAGGGGGGGGTTGGGGGAGGGAGGGGGGGGTTGGGTTGGGGGAGGAGAGGGGGTTGGGGGGGTAGGGGGGTGTGTTGGGGTTGGGGGGAGGTGGAGTGTGTTGGGGGTGGGGGTTGGGTTGGGGGAGGAGAGGGGGTTGGGTTGGGTTGGGGGAGGGATGGGTTGGGGGGGGGTGTGTTCGGGGTTGGGTTGGGTTGGAGGTGGGAGGGGGAGGTTTGGGGGTGCGTCGGGAAGGGGAGCGTTGGGTGGCGGGTACAGACCTGTGTCTATATTTCTGGACTGAGCCCGGAGGTGGTTACCTGATTGTTTTGTTTGCTCTGGTTCTCTGGGTATGGCCGACAGTTTCCAGTGGTCGGGGAGACTAGAACTAGGGGGCACAGCCTCAAAATACGGGGGAGCCAATTTAAAACCGAGTTGAGAAGGAATTTCTTCTCCCAGAGGGTTGTGAATCTGTGGAATTCTCTGCCCAAGGAAGCAGTTGAGGCTAGCTCATTGAAGTCACAGATAGATAGATTTTTTAAAGAGGGTTATGGGGAGCGGGCGGGTAAGTGGAGCTGAGTCATGATCTTGTTGAATGGTGGAGCAGGCTCAAGGGACTAGATGGCCTGCTCCTGTTCCTAATTCTTATGTTCTTATGACTTGGAAATATATCGGCCGTTCCTTCATCGTCGCTGGGTCACAATCCTGGAACTCCCTCCCTAACAGCACTGTGGGAGCACCTTCACCACACGGACTGCAGCGGTTCAAGAAGGCGGCTCACCACCACCTTCTCAAGGGGCAATAAATGGTGGTGGTGGGGGTGGGGGGAGGGAACTCTCCTTGTAATTTAACTCTGGAATCATTCTGATTTTGTGTTGTGTGTGCTTTTTGTTAACAGTACGAACACAGAGGCGTGATGACGACATCACAGAAGCACCGAGATTTCGTGGCGGAGCCCATGGGCGATAAGCCGGTGAAATGCCTGGCGGGTATCGGAGAAGCCCTGGGTAGGCGGCTAGAGGACCAAGGGTTTGACCGGGTAGGTGAATGGCATCTGTGCGCGGGCATGTCTGGCACCACCGTCTCTCTCTCTCTCTCTCCTTCTCAGGGTCTCATCCTCCCATTTTGTAATTGCATCGAATGTACGGCACAGAAAGAGGCCATTGGGCCCCACCGCTCCGTGCCGGGGTTTATACACCACACCAGCCCCCTCCCACCCCTCTCCATCTCACCCCATCACCATATTCCTTTCTCCCTCATGTGTTTATCCAGCTTCCCCTTAAATGCATCGATACTATTCGCCTCAATCCCTCCCGGTGGCAGCGAGTTCCACATTCTCACCCCTCTCTGGGTAAAGAGGTTTCTCCTGAATTCCCCCATTGGGTTTATCAGTGACTGTCTGATATTGATGGTCCCGAGTTCTGGTCTCCCCCACAAGTGGGAAACATCCTCTCTACCTCTACCCGATCGAACCCCTTTCATAACCACTGCAGGGAGTCGCTGATCGCAGTGCGGGCGGGCACAGCAGGAGGGGCGAAGGAGCGGTGAGAGTCCGTAGAGGGACGTGATCGGGGCCCCGGGAGAGGCGAGAGTTCGGGGCCCAGGAGAGGCGAGGGCCCAGGGGCTGCACGGGCCCAGCCCCACACTGTGCGATATGTGCGCGCACTGGGTCCGTGCAGCAGAGCTGGTCTCCAGTCGTCCTGGTCAACCCTTGCCCCTGGACCAAGACCTCGCTCTGTCAAGCCCCGTGTGGTGGCTGGTGTACAACGGTCACCCCACGTTAAAACAATCCACCCACAGGCATCTTCCACCCTTCAGGATGCAGTTCGGGATCCGGAATATTAGGTCCTTCATTGGAACACCTGGGAACTTGTCCCTTTTTTGGCGTGGAAGCAAGTCACCCTCGCTTCGAGGGACTGCCTATGCTGATGATGAAATGCATCGATACTATTTGCCTCAACCACACTAACGGACAGCGCAAGTATAGGATTGTACAACACAGGAGGCCACTCAGCCCATCCTGCCTCTGCCGGCTCTGAAGGAGATAGTGCCGCCCCCTGCTCTCTCCCCACAGCCCTCCATATGTTCCCTCTTCAAGCAGATCTCCAATTCCCTTTTGAAAGTTGCTCTTGAATCTGCTCCCACCGCCCGCTCCCAATCGCAACAACTCCAGTGTGAAAAGAATTCCCCCCCCCAGCTCCCTCTGGTTCATTTTGCCAGTTATCTTAAATCTGTGTCCCTCTGGTTACCGACACCCCCCCCTCCCTATCTCTGTAATCTCCTCCAGCCCCACAACCCCCCCCCCCCGAGATGTCTGCGCTCCTCTAATTCTGCCCTCCTGACCATCCCTGATTTCCATCGCTCCACCATCGGTGGCCGTGCCTTCTGTTGCCTGGGCCCCAAGCTCTGGAACTCCCTCCCTAAACCTCTCCGCCTCTCTCTCCTCCTTCAATACGCTCCTTTAAAACCCACCTCTTTCGAAGCCCTACTTGATTTGAAGACCTCTATTAAATCTCCCCTTAACCTTCTCTGCTCTAAAGAGAACAATCCCCCAGCTTCTCCGGTCAATCCACATAACTCGAGTTCTGGTAAACCTCCTCTGCACCCTCTCCAAGGCCTTGGCAGCCTTCCTAAAAGAACTGGACACAATACTCCATCTGGGCCCCCGACCCAGTGACTTACACAGAATTACATCGAATGTACAACACAAACAGGGCATTCGGTTCCAGCGGCTCTGTGCCGAGGTTTATGCCCCACACGATCTTCCTCCTAGCCCTCTCCATCGCCCCCCCATTACGATATCCCTCCCTCCCTCGTGTTTATCCAGCCTCCCCTTAAATGCATCGATACTATTCGCCTCAACCCCTCCCTGTGGCAGCGAGCTCCACATTCTCACCCCCTCTCTGGGCGATACAATTAATGCAATGCGTCATTTTGCCTTTGCTACCGAAGTTAGGGCTGGTTACATTTCACAACCGGGTCGCAGTTTCAAAATCAGGAGGGTCTCCGCACAGAGTAGGTAGAGAGGAAGGGTCGGGAATCAGAGGACACGGGGACAAACCTTTTTACGCAGCGAGTGGCTGGGATCTGGAATGCGCTGCCTGAGAGGGCGCTGGAGGCAGACTCGATCGCGGCTTTCAAAAGGGAGTTGGATAAGTAGCTGAAGGAGAAATGATTGCAGGGCTCCGGGGAAAGGGCGGGGGGGGGAGTGGGACTGGCTGAGAGATGGCACGGGCTCGATGGGCCGAATGGTCGCTTGCTGAGCTGTAACCGTTCTGATTCCAAGTGGTAAAAGAATCACAATTGAAGGGAGACCTTAAGTGTTTTGCATTGCGCGTAACAGTTTTTGTGTTTGGGCTCTCTATTTAAGGAGGGATATATGTGCATTGGAGGCAGTTCAGAGAAACATAGAAACATAGAAAATAGGTGCAGGAGCAGGCCATTCGGCCCTTCTAGCCTGCACCGCCATTCAATGAGTTCATGGCTGAACATGCAACTTCAGTACCCCATTCCTGCTTTCTCGCCATACCCCTTGATCCCCCTAGTAGTAAGGACCTCATCTAACTCCTTTTTGAATATATTTAGTGAATTGACCTCAACAACTTTCTGTGGTAGAGAATCCCACAGGTTCACCACTCTCTGGGTGAAGAAGTTCCTCCGCATCTCGGTCCTAAATGGCTTACCCCTTATCCTTAGACTGTGACCCCTGGTTCTGGACTTCCCCAACATCGGGAACATTCTTCCTGCATCTAACCTGTCTAACCCCGTCAGAATTTTAAATGTTCACTCAGTTGATTCCGGGGATGAGGGGGGTTGACTTATGAGGAAAGGTTGAGGAGGTTGGGCCTCTGCTCATTGGAATTCAGAAGAATGAGAGGGGATCTTATCGAGACGTGTAAGATTGTGAGCGGGCTTGACGAGGTGGATGCAGAGAGGATGTTTCCACTGATGGGGGAGACTAGAACTAGGGGGCATGGTCTTAGAATAAGGGGCCGCCCATTTAAAACTGAGATGAGGAGAAATTTCTTCTCTCCGAGGGTTGTGAATCTGTGGAATTCTCTGCCCCAGAGAGCTGTGGGAGCCGGGACATTGAATATATTTAAGGTGGAGATAGACAGATTTTTGAGCGATTTAAAGGGTTATGGGGAGCGGGCGGGGAAGTGGAGCTGAGTCCATGATCGGATCAGCCACGATCGTATTGAATGACGGAGCAGGCTCGAGGGGCCGAATGGCCGACTCTTGCTCCTATTTCTTATGTTGGATGAGCCAATCCCGCCATTTTATAAAGCCGAAATCTCTCTCTCTTTTCCCCCCCCCCCCCTCTCCAGGCGTACGTGGTTCTGGGGCAGTTCCTGGTGCTGCGGAAAAAAGAAGACCTCTTCAAAGAGTGGCTGAAGGACACGTGCCAGGCCAACTCCAAGCAGTCTGCCGACTGCCACACCTGCCTGAAGGAATGGTGCGATGCCTTTCTGTGAACCTCCTTGGCTGCCGGTTCCCCCCTCTCCGTGTCTCCCTCCCGGCCCCCTTTTGTATTTTTATTCCTCTTAAAAATGACGTTAAATTATCCGCTCCGCTTTTGTGTCCCAGGTTCTGCTTTTGTCCCGGTTTCTCCGCGGAGCGCGCCCGCCGAGATTTTTTTCCCCTCTCGCTCTCTCCGCTGTAGAAGTCGGGTATCAGTTCCCGTCTTTGGCTGCTGAGCGTTGAGGCCGTTGGCACTGAAGGAATGTCTGGCGACCCTTGCTTCGCCCGTCTCTGCTGTCGGCTTGGCCGGAGGGCGGGGGAAGAGGTCTCGTGGCATGAATTTTTAAACCACCCGTGTTTCTCTGCCCTCCCGACCAAACAGCTTTGCTTGAACCGGCCCGTATTTGGTAACCCGGTGAATTTGCACAGTTACCGGATACCGGTGGGGGAGCGGCTTGCCTGGCTGTGGTGTTCCCTGCGCTGGCTCTGAACCTCACCCTTCCCCCAGCCGAAACCGCTTGTTTGAAGTGTACACTGGTAAAATACCCACAGAACTCGCTCCCGATCCCCCCTCTCTGTGTGTGCGCGCGCGCGGGAGTCCATTTACTGCTTATGTAAACCGGGAGGAGGTGGATCGGAAAATGCTGACTTGATCTGTAAATGTGAACCCCTTTTTATTCATTCCTAACCCCCCTCCCCGCACCCTCGGGCTTTGCGCCCTTCCCTCCTTCCCCAATCTGATTCCTCCGCCCGTGCTTTTCATGGCGGTTAAATTCCGCGTTGCTACGGAGACCCTTGTTATTAAAAATTTTTGTATGGCAAATCAATAAAATGTGTTTTTGAGACCGAGCTGTGCTGTGCTGGTGTCCCTTACTTTCCCCCCCGGGCCGGCCGACTATTCGACTGTGTGGGCGGCGGCATCCGATTCCGTCCGCGCGCCTGTCCCCGTTTCGTTGTGTTTTCTTGGCTTCCTCCCTCACCCAGGGTGGGCTCTTGAAAGCATTTGCTGCCTCTTTGACTGCCCCAGGTGAGATCTGTGCGAATCGGGGTTGGAGCCAGTTCCTCTGGTCTGTACATCTCTGTAGCTCAGAGACATGGACCATGTACAGCAGCCACCTCAAGTCGCTGGAGAAAAACCACCAACGATGTCTCCGCAAGATCCTGCAAATCCCCCGGGAGGACAGACGCACCAACGTTAGCGCCCTCGACCAGGCCAACATCCCCAGCATCGAAGCACTGACCCACACTCGACCAGCTCCGCTGGGCAGGGCCACATTGTCCGCATGCCCCCCAGACACGAGACTCCCAAAGCAAGCGCTCTACTCGGAACTCCTTCACGGCAAACGGGCCCAAAGGTGGGCAGAGGAAACGTTACAAGGGACCACCCTCAAAGCCTCCCTGATAAAGTGCAACATCCCCACCGACACCTGGGAGTCCCTGGCCAAAGACCAGTCCGCCCTAAGTGGAGGAAGTGCATCCGGGAGGGCGCTGAGCACCTCTGGTCTCGTCGCCGAGAGCGTGCAGAAACCAAGCGGAAGGAGCGTGCGGCAAACCAGTCCCACCCTCCCCTTCCCTCAACCACTGTCTGTCCCCCCCGTGACAGGGACTGTGGCTCTCGTATTGGACTGTTCAGCCACCTAAGGACTCACTTTTAGAGTGGAAGCAAGTCTTCCTCGATTCCGAGGGACTGACTATGATGATGATGGCATCTCCTGTAAAACACCAGAGGAGGGTCTGCAGCGATTAATGGTGGCCTGTCTCTTTAAAAGCCACGGGGTCCAAGTACTTGTGGCCAAAGGTCATGGTGGCTGCCTGTACATTTCTGGTTCCGGGTCAGAAGGGCCTGGCTTTGATGAGATTGTTGTGCATCTAAATGTTGGGTGCAATAACTTTTATAAGAGGATTTGAGTTTGAGAATAAAGACGTCTTACTGCAGTTATACAGGGCCCTGGTGAGACCGCACAGGGAGTATTGTGCACAGTTCTGGTCTCCTTCCCTAAGGAAGGATATAACTTGCCATAGAGGGAGTGCAACGAAGGTTCACCAGACTCATTCCTGGGATGAGAGATTGAGCAGAATGGGCCAATAATCTCCAGAGTTTAGAAGGATGAGAGGTGATCTCATTGAAACTTCTTACAGGGCTTGACAGGGTAGATGCAGGGAGGGTGTTTCCCCCCCCGGGGCTGGGGAGTCTAGAACCAGGGGTCACACAGTCTCAGGATAAGGGGTCAGCCATTTAGGACTGAGATGAGGAGGAATTTCTTCACTCAGAGGGTGGTGAATCTTTGGAATTCTCTGCCCCAGAGGGCTGTGGAGGCTCAGTCTCTGAGTGTATTCAAGACCGAGATCGATAGATTTTTGGTCTCTAGGGATATGGGGACAGTGCAGATAAGTGGAGTTGACAAAGATCGGCCATGATCCCAGTGTCAGCTGCGGCTCAATGGGTAGGACTCACCCGCGCCCCCCGAGTCAGAAGGTTGTGGGTTCAAGTCCCACTCCAGTGCTGAGGGAGCGCCGCACTGTCGGAGGGGCAGTACTGAGGGAGCTCCGCATTGTCGGAGGGACAGTACTGAGGGAGCTCCGCATTGTCGGAGGGACAGTACTGAGGGAGCTCCGCACTGTCGGAGGGGCAGTACTGAGGGAGCGCCTCACTGTCGGAGGGGCGGTACTGAGGGAGCGCCGCACTGAGGGAGGGGCAGTACTGTCGGAGGGGCGGTACTGAGGGAGCTCCGCATTGTCGGAGGGACAGTACTGAGGGAGGGGCAGTACTGTCGGAGGGGCAGTACTGAGGGAGCTCCGCACTGTCGGAGGGGATGCTACGCTGTTGGAGGTGCCGTCTTTCGGATGAGACGTTAAACCGAGGCCCCGTCTCTCGGGTGGATGTAAAAGATCCCGGGGCCACTATTGGAAGAAGAGCAGGGGGAGTTCTCCCCGGTGTCCTGGGGCCAATATTTATCCCTCAACCAACATCACTAAAACAGATGATCTGGGTCACTATCACATTGCTGTGTGTGGGAGCTTGCTGTGCGCAAATTGGCGTTTCCCACATTACAACAGTGACCACACTCCAAAAGTACTGCGCTGGCTGTAAAGTGCTTCGGTGGCCAGGAAAGGCGCTATATAAATACAAAAGCAAGATACTGCGGATGCTGTAATCTGGCATTAAAAACAGGAAATGCAGGAAATCTCAGCGGGTCAGGCAGCGCCTGTGGGGAGAGAAACTGTTGACGCTTCAGGTCGATGGAGCTTTACCAGAACTATAAATGCCAGTCTTTAATGAATGGCGGGGAGGGCTTGAGGGGCTGAAGTATACAGGTGCTGTGTGTACAGGTGCTGTGTGTACAGGTGCTGTGTGTACAGCGCTGCATACGTTCCCTGTCCCGCACACCCCCCACCCCAGCCCAGGCACAAAATCTACTCCCAAACCCCGCCACACCCCCAGGGGAAGTGGGCCTAGGGAGTCACAATGGGCATCATCGCCCATGGCAGCGGGTCACTGCTGTGTGATGCTGACACCATAATGGCTGACCTCATTCTGCCTGGGTCATGCACCTCACTGCAACTCCCCACTGACCCCAGCAAGCGGCAGAAAGCGGACTTTCATTGCAAAGAGGAAAAGCTCACAGCGGATCGTGCGGGCGCTGACAACCAGACATGGATCTGCGAGCATCGACCGTCACTGAGTTCAAAGTAGACAAAGGTGAGCGGGTGTTAAAGGCGGGCAGGGCTGTTTTGTGTAGGAATCCCTTACATTAGATACAGGGTAAAGTTCCCTCTCCAATCGTCGTCCTCATCAGCAGGCCCTCGCAATCGAGGAAAACCTGCTTCCACTCTTAACTTGAGTCCTGAGGTGGCTGAACAGTCCCTGTCACAGGTGGGGCAGACAGTGGTTGAGGGAAGGGGAGGGTGGGACTGGTTTGCCGCACGCTCCTTCCGCTGCCTGCGCTTGGTTTCTGCACGCTCTCGGCGACGAGACTCGAGGTGCTCAGCGCCCTCCCGGATGCACTTCCTCTGCACTGTCCCATCAAACACTCCCAGGGCAGGTACAGCACGGGGTTAGATACAGAGTAAAGCTCCCTCTATACTGTCCCATCAAACACTCCCAGGGCAGGTACAGCACGGGGTGAGATACAGAGTAAAGCTCCCTCTACACTGTCCCATCAAACACTCCCAGGGCAGGTACAGCACGGGGTTAGATACAGAGTAAAGCTCCCTCTACACTGTCCCATCAAACACTCCCAGGGCAGGTACAGCACGGGGTTAGATACAGAGTAAAGCTCCCTCTACACTGTCCCATCAAACACTCCCAGGGCAGGTACAGCACGGGGTTAGATACAGAGTAAAGCTCCCTCTACACTGTCCCATCAAACACTCCCAGGGCAGGTACAGCACGGGGTTAGATACAGAGTAAAGCTCCCTCTACACTGTCCCATCAAACACTCCCAAGGCAGGTACAGAGGGTTAGATACAGAGTAAAGCTCCCTCTACACTGTCCCATCAAACACTCCCAAGGCAGGTACAGAGGGTTAGATACAGAGTAAAGCTACCTCTACACTGTCCCATCAAACGCTCCCAGGGCAGGTACAGCACGGGGTTAGATACAGAGTAAAGCTCCCTCTACACTGTCCCATCAAACAATCCCAGGACAGGTACAGCACGGGGTTAGATACAGAGTAAAGCTCCCTCTACACTGTCCCATCAAACATTCCCAGGGCAGGTACAGCACGGGGTTAGATACAGAGTAAAGCTCCCTCTACACTGTCCCATCAAACACTCCCAAGGCAGGTACAGAGTAAAGCTCCCTCTACACTGTCCCATCAAACACTCCCAAGGCAGGTACAGGGGGTAGATACAGAGTAAAGCTCCCTCTACACTGTCCCATCAAACACTCCCAGGGCAGGTACAGCACGGGGTTAGATACAGAGTAAAGCTCCCTCTACACTGTCCCATCAAACATTCCCAGGGCAGGTACAGGGGGTTAGATACAAAGTAAAGCTCCCTCTACACTGTCCCATCAAACATTCCCAGGGCAGGTACAGCACGGGGTTAGATACAGAGTAAAGCTCCCTCTACACTGTCCCATCAAACACTCCCAAGGCAGGTACAGAGTAAAGCTCCCTCTACACTGTCCCATCAAACACTCCCAGGGCAGGTACAGCACGGGGTTAGATACAGAGTAAAGCTCCCTCTACACTGTCCCATCAAACATTCCCAGGGCAGGTACAGCACGGGGTTAGATACAGAGTAAAGCTCTCTCTACACTGTCCCATCAAACACTCCCAGGGCAGGTACAGCATGGAGTTAGATACAGAGTAAAGCTCCCTCTACACTATCCCATCAAACACTCCCAGGGCAGGTACAGGGGGTTAGATACAGAGTAAAGCTCCCTCTACACTGTCCCATCAAACACTCCCAGGGCAGGTACAGCACGGAGTTAGATACAGAGTAAAGCTCCCTCTACACAGTCCCATCAAACACTCCCAGGGCAGGTACAGGGGGTTAGATACAGAGTAAAGCTCCCTCTACACTGTCCCATCAAACAGCTTGAGGTTATTTGAAGGTAAGCAAGAGGGATGGAGAGAGAGCAGGAGAGTCGGAGAAGGACTGAGAATGGAGATCAATGAGTGAGAGACTTTGGGAGAGTAAGTGAGAGAGACAGAAAGATGGAGATAAACACTGACCGATGAAGAGAGTGAAAGACAGAGAATGGAGGGAGGTTGTCCCAGCACTGGATCGTACTGATTAACACGGCTCACTTTATCTCACTGTCTCACTCTGCCACTCTCTCCAGCTTTCTCTTTTACTCGCTCCCACACATCTCATTATCTCTCTTTTTCAGTCCCTCTCTCACTCTCTCTCTCCCTCGCTTTCTTAGTCTCTCCTGCTCTCTATCCATCTCTCTCCCTCTTTCACTCTCACTATCTCAATCGCTCGTCTGTCCCCGTCTCTCACTCTGTCCGTCTCTCTCTCTCTCTGTCTCTTGCTCTCTCGCCCTCTATCCCTCGCTTTCTTAGTCTCTCCTGCTCTCCATCTCTCTCTCCCTCTTTCACTCTCACTATCTCAATCTCTCGTCTGTCCCCGTCTCTCACTCTGTCCGTCTTACTCTGTCTCTTGCTCTCTCGCCCTCTATCCCTCGCTTTCTCAGTCTCTCCTGCTCTCCATCTCTCTCTCCCTCTTTCACTCTCACTATCTCAATCTCTCGTCTGTCCCCGTCTCTCTCTCTCTCTGTCACTTGCTCTCTCGCCCTCTATCCCTCGCTTTCTTAGTCTCTCCTGCTCTCCATCTCTCTCTCCCTCTTTCACTCTCACTATCTCAATCTCTCGTCTGTCCCCGTCTCTCACTCTGTCCGTCTCACTCTGTCTCTTGCTCTCTCGCCCTCTATCCCTCGCTTTCTTAGTCTCGCCTGCTCTCCATCTCTCTCTCTTTCTCTCTCTCTCTCTCCCTCTTTCACTCTCTCTATCTCAATCTCTCGTCTGTCCCCGTCTCTCACTCTGTCCGTCTTTCTTTCTCTCTCTCTCTGTCTCTTGCTCTCTCGCCCTCTATCCATCGCGGGGCGAATTGGGATAGTTGCGATTGTCTGACCCCGGCCCGGGGACGGGAGGGCGGGGTCGGAGCTGGGCTGTCCAGTTCTGAGACTTTGACCCAGCGACGATGAAGGAACGGCCGATGTATGACCTGGGTTGGGGGGGGTGGCGGAGGACGCGGTGTGTGTGTGTGTGTGTGTGTGTGTGACTTGTGCGGGGGGGGGTGGTGGTGTTTACACACGTGCCTGTCGGCCCATGTCCTTCTGGGTGGTGGAAGGTGCGGGGTTTGGCCAGGTCGGGTTACCCTCACCGGGCCCTCGCTGCCCCGCGCCACTAACACCGCCTCTCTCAATCTCTCTGCCTGTTCCAGACCGGCTTCCCGTCTGCCCTGCCTCCACAACCTCGCAGAAGCACAAGAACTTTGTGGTGGAGCCCATGAGGGAGAAGTCTGTGAAGGAGCTGGCAGGCATTGGAATGGTCCTGGGAGGACGTCTCGAGGAGAAGGGCTTCTGCAAGGTGAGGTCTCAACGTCGTCGCCCTGGGGTGGGCGGGGGGGGGGGCGGTCACAGAGCAAGTGTCACCGTGATCATCCGGGGAGACCGAACGTGCCCTGTGCTAATCCCCAGCCCCCGCCAACCCTTGGGCTGTGGGACGACACTGGCATTTATTGCCCGACCTTTGTTGCCCGTTGAGAAGTTGTTGGGCGACCTCCTCCTCCAACCGCTGCAGTCCCGTGCGGTGAACACAAGAAACAGGAGCAGGAGCCGGCCATTCGGCCCCTCGAGCCTGCTCCGCCATTCGATACGATCGTGGCTGATCCGATCATGGGCTCAGCTCCACTTCCCCGCCCGCTCCCCATAACCCTTCACTCCCTTATCGCTCAAAAATCTGTCTCCATCTTAAATATATTCAATGACCCAGCCTCCACAGCTCTCTGAGGCAGTGAATTCCACAGATTTACAACCCTCGGAGAAGAAATTCCTCCTCATCTCAGTTCTAAATGGGCGGCCCCTTATTCTAAGACCATGCCCCCTAGTTCTAGTCTCCCCCGTCAGTGGGAACATCCTCTCTGCATCCACCTTGTCGAGCCCCCTCATAATCTTACACGTTTCGATAAGATCACCTCTCATTCTTCTGAACTCCAATGAGTAGAGGCCCAACCTCCTCAACCTTTCCTCATAACCCTTCACTCCACTATCGCTCAAAAATCTGTCTCCATCTTAAATATATTCAATGACCCAGCCTCCATCCCCGGAATCAACCGAGTGAACCTTCTCCTGAACTGCCTCCAAAGCAAGTATATCCTTTCGTAAATATGGAAACCAAAACTGCACGCAGTACTCCAGGTGTGGCCTCACCAATACCTTGTATAACTGTAGCAAGACTTCCCTGCTTTTATACTCCATCCCCTTTGCAATAAAGGCCAAGATTCCATTAGCCTTCCTGATCACTTGCTGTACCTGCATACTATCCTTTGTGTTTCATGCACCAGTACCCCCAGGTCCCGCTGTACTGCGGCAATTTGCAATCTCTACCCAAGCAAATAATAACTTGCTTATTTTATTTTTCATGCCAAAGTGGATGACCTCACACTTCCCCACATTGTACTAAGCTGCCCCCACAGTGTTAGATTGCAGGATTTTAACCCAGCAACGATTGAAGGAACGGCCCAAGTGGGAGTGTTTTGTGTGTGTGACTTGGAGGGGAACTTGCGAGTTGGGGGAGGGGAGTGTTCCCAAGCGCCTGCTTCCCTCGGGGGGGGGGGGGAGCCCGAGGGTTAGACAGGGGACAATGCACTGGGTCCAGTGTCCTCTTGCACCTCGGCCATTCTACAGCTAATGGGGAGTGACTGTGGTTATTGGAGGGCAGGGGTCCCTGGACAATGGCCAAGGGGGAGGCGAGGGTGGGGGAGGGTGTTTGGGCAAACTAGAACCACTGGCCTAATGTGCGTGGGAAAGGGTTAGATCCCGGCGATACCCTGGGATGAGCGCTGGGAATGTCCGGTAGACTGGTTGGCTCGGTGTGTAAGCCGTGGCTCAGCGGGTAGCTCTGTCGCCTCTGGGCCAGACGGTTGTGGGTTCAAGCCCGACTCCAGAGACTTGAGCACATAATCCAGGCCGATACTCCCAGTGGCAGTACTGAGGGAGCGCCGCACTGTCGGAGGGGCAGTGCTGAGGGAGCGCCGCACTGTCGGAGGGGCAGTAGTGAGGGAGCGCCACACTGTCGGAGGGGCGGTGCTGAGGGAGCGCCGCACTGTCAGAGGAGCAGTACTGAGGGAGCACCGTACTGTCGGAGGGGCAGTACTGAGGGAGCGCCGTATTGTCGGAGGGGCAGTACTGAGGGAGTGCCGCACTGTCGGAGGGGCAGTACTGAGGGAGCGCCGCACTGTCGGAGGGACGGTACTGAGGGAGCGCCGCACTGTCAGAGGAGCAGTACTGAGGGAGCGCCGCACTGTCGGAGGGGCAGTACTGAGGGAGCGCCGTATTGTCGGAGGGGCAGTACTGAGGGAGTGCCGCACTGTCGGAGGGGTGGTACTGAGGGAGCGCCGCACTGTCGGAGGGGCGGTGCTGAGGGAGCGCCGCACTGTCGGAGGGGCGGTGCTGAGGGAGCGCCGCACTGTTGGAGGGACGGTACTGAGGGAGCGCCGCACTGTCGGAGGGGCAGTACTGAGGGAGCGCCGCACTGTCGGAGGTGCCGTCTTTCAGATGAGACGTTAAACCGAGGCCCCGTCTGCCCTCTCAGGTGGATGTAAAAGATCCCGGGGCCACTATTGGAAGAAGAGCAGGGGAAGTTCTCCCCGGTGTCCTGGGGCCAATATTTATCCCTCAACCAACATCACTAAAACAGATGATCAGGGTCATTATCACATTGCTGTGTGTGGGAGCTTGCTGTGCGCAAATTGCCTGCCGCGTTTCCCACATTCCTAACACAGATGAGACTGCACACAGGGAGGTTAAGGTAACAGTGACCTCAGTCTTTATTAAGACACTCCAGAGTGAGGAACAGGCCTTTGGGGCCGGCTTATATACAGTGCTCCCAAGGGATGCTGGGATCCCTTGGGACTTCAGGGGATCCGCTCCCTGGTGGTGGGACATGGGAGTGCATGCTTTACAGATACACAACATCACCCCCCCGCCCAAAGTCAAAGTGAAAACTATTTACAAGGTGAGGCGGTCGGGAGCCTTTCTTTCCCTGGTGGACCTCGGTACAAATGTCTGTTCTGGTGTGTTGGCTGTGCCCTCACTGTGCTGGCGTGTTGTTGGCCCTGCAGGGCTGCTGGGTGAGCCTGGCCTTGTTGGGCTGTTGGGCGTGGTGGGTTCGATTTCCTGGTCCGGGGTGGTGTCGTTGATCCTTTGGGTGTGTGTTGTGGGCTCGAAAAAGGTGGTGTCTGCTGTGGGTTGTTCAGGGCAGTCTGTGAACCGCAGCCTCGCTTGGTCCAGGTGCTTTCTGCAAATTTGTCCATTGTCTAGTTTGACTACAAACACCCTACTCCCTTCTTTAGCTATCACCGTGCCCGCGATCCACTTGGGACCATGTCCATAGTTTAGCACATACACAGGGTCATTCAGATCAATTTCCCGTGACACAGTGACGCGACCAGCGTTTACATTTTGTTGCTGCCGCCTGCTCTCTACCTGATCATGCAGGTTGGGGTGAACCAGCGAGAGTCTGGTTTTAAGTGTCCTTTTCATGAGTAGCTCAGCCGGGGGCACCCCTGTGAGCGAGTGGGGTCTCGTGCGGTAGCTGAGCAGTACTCAGGACAGGCGGGTTTGGAGTGAGCCTTCTGTGACTTGTTTAAGGCTCTGTTTGATGGTTTGTACTGCCCGCTCTGCCTGCCCATTGGAGGCTGGTTTAAACGGGGCCGAGGTGACATGTTTGATCCCATTGCGGGTCATGAATTCTTTAAATTCGGCACTGGTGAAACATGGCCCGTTGTCACTGACCAGTATGTCAGGCAGGCCGTGGGTGGCAAACATGGCCCTCAGGCTTTCAATGGTGGCGGTGGCGGTGCTTCCCGACATTATTTCACATTCAATCCATTTTGAAAAAGCATCCACCACCACCAGGAACATCTTACCGAGAAACGGGCCCGCATAGTCGACATGGATCCTCAACCATGGTCTGGAGGGCCAGGACCACAAACTTAGTGGTGCCTCTCTGGGCGCGTTGCTCAACTGAGCACACACGCTGCATTGCCGTACACAGGACTCTAAGTCAGAGTCGATACCGGGCCACCACACGTGGGATCTGGCTATCGCTTTCATCATTACTTACCCGGGTGTGTGCTGTGGAGATCCGAGATGAACGTCTCCCTGCCCTTTTTTGGGTAGCACTCCGCGGTTACCCCACAACAGGCAGTCTGCCTGAATGGACAGCTCATCCTTTCGCCGCTGGAACGGCTTGATTGGCTCTTGCATTTCAACGGGGATGCTGGCCCAGCTCCCATGCAGTACACAGTTTTTTACTAGGGACAGCAGAGAATCTTGGCTGGTCCAAGTCCTAATCTGGCGGGCTGTGACAGGTGATTTATCATTTTCAAACACCTCCATGACCGTCAACAAGTCTGCGGGCTGCTCCATTTCCACCCCCGTGGTGGGCAATGGTAGCCGACTGAGAGCATCCGCACAGTTCTCGGTGCCTGGCCTGTGGCGGATGGTATAGTTATACGCTGATAGCGCGAGTGCCCACCTTTGTATGCGGGCTGAGGCATTAGTATTTATCCCCTTGTTTTCAGCGAACAGGGATATGAGGGGCTTGTGATCGGTTTCCAGCTCAAATTTGAGGCCAAACAGGTACTGATGCATTTTCTTTACCTCGAACACACACGCTAATGCCTCTTTCTCAATCATGCTGTAGACCCTCTCAGCCTTAGACAAGCTCCTGGAGGCATAGGCGACAGGTTGCAACTTCCCCGCAATGTTAGCTTGTTGTAATACACACCCGACTCCGTACGACGACGCATCACATGCTAGCCCAAGTCTTTTACACGGGTTATACAATACAAGCAGCTTGTTGGAGCATAAAATGTTTCTGGCTTTCTCAAAAGCAATTACTTGTTTTTTTTCCCCATACCCAGTTCTCACCTTTGCGCAATAACACATGTAGGGGCTCTAAGAGGGTGCTTAACCCCGGTAGGAAGTTACTAAAATAGTTGAGGAGTCCCAGGAACGACCGCAGCTCCGTGATGTTCTGTGGCCTGGGCGCGTTCCTGATAGCCTCTGTCTTGGCGTCTGTGGGCCGAATGCCGTCCGCCGCGATCTTTCTCCCCAAAAACTCCACTTCTGTTGCCATGAAGATGCATTTCGACCTCTTCAGCCGCAGCCCTACGCGATCCAGTCGCTGGAGGACCTCCTCCAGGTTTTGTAGGTGCTCGGCGGTGTCCCGACCCGTGACCAATATGTCGTCCTGAAAGACCACCGTGTGTGGTACCGACTTGAGTAGGCTCTCCATGTTTCTCTGGAAGATCGCTGCAGCCGACCGAATTCCAAACGGGCATCTGTTGTAGATGAACAGTCCCTTGTGCGTGTTGATGCAGGTGAGGCCCTTCGAAGACTCCTCCAGCTCCTGCATCATGTAGGCCGAAGTCAGGTCGAGCTTGGTGAACGTCTTGCCTCCTGCCAGCGTTGCAAATAGGTCGTCTGCCTTAGGTAGCGGGTATTGGTCCTGTAGCGAGAAACGATTAATAGTCACTTTATAATCGCCGCAAATCCTGACCGTGTCATCACTTTTGAGTACTGGAACAATCGGGCTGGCCCACTCGCTGAATTCCACTGGGGAGATGATGCCCTCGCGTTGCAGCCTGTCCAGCTCGATTTCCACTCTCTCCCTCATCATGTGAGGTATCGCTCGCGCCTTGTGGTGAATGGGTCGTGCCTCTGGGATCAAGTGGATTCGCACCTTCACCCCGGAAAAGTTTCCAACGCCTGACTCAAGAAGGGAATTTTAAAAATAAATTTGTTAAGAACCTGGGTACATGAGGCCTCATCAACATGTGATAGCGCTCAGATGTCATCCCAGTTCCAGCGGATTTTGCCCAGCCAGCTGCTTCCAAGCAGAGTGGGGCCATCGCCCGGGACAATTCAGAGCGGCAGTTCGTGCACCTGTCCCTCGTAGGTGACCTTGACCATGGCGCTGCCCAGGCAGTGATGAGCTCTTTGGTGTACGTTCTCAGTTTCGTGTGGATGGGGCTCAGGGCTGGTCTGAATGCCTTGTTGCACCACAGTCTCTCAAACATCTTTTTACTCATGATGGATTGGCTGGCACCAGTGTCCAGTTCCATGGCTACGGGTAAGCCATTCAATTTTACATTTAGACATTTCATCAAAAATGTGTGCACCCCGTGTACTTCAGCATCTGCCTCCTCTCTCTGAGGCTCGAAATTGCTTTGATCCGCCATGGACCGATCTTCCTCTGCCACGTGATGGTTAGCAGGTTTTGCAGAGCTTGCAGCTCGTCTGCAAGCTCGTTGGAGGTGCCCCATTGTTCCACAGCTCTTGCAAACATACCCTTTGAAGCGGCATGAATAGGCTGAATGGAAGCCTCCACAACGCCAACAAGGTGTGAATTGCCTTGCATTCATCCTTTGTTGGGGACTCTGAGTCATCTGGGTCACCTGAGGCCTGCTGGCAGTTGCAGACTCGTGGGGTCTGCCCTGTACATTGCTGCTCGCAAACACGGTTCCAGTTAATTTATGAACATTGCTAGCACTTGTGTGCTGAGAGATTTGTTTGGTGTTATCACTGGTGGACATAAACGCCTGTGCCATCGCAATGGCCTTACTGAGGGTCGGTGTCTCTACAGTCAAAAGTTTTCGTAGGATGGTCTCATGGCCAATGCCCAGTACAAAACAGTTTTTGAGCATCTGCTCCAGGTAACCATCAAACTCACAATGTTCTGCAAGTCGCCTTAGCTCGGCGACGTAGCTCGCCACTTCCTGACCTTCAGATCGCTGGCACGTGTAGAACCGATACTTCGCCATCGGCACGCTCTCCCTCGGGTTAAGATGCTCCTGAACCAGTGTACAAAGCTCCTCATACGACTTATCTGTGGGTTTCACCGGAGCCAGAAGATTCTTCGTGAGGCTGTAGGTCGGTGCCCCGCAAACTGTGAGGAGGACCGCTCTCCTTTTTGCAGCGCTTCCTTCTCCGTCCAGCTCGTTGGCTACAAAGTACTGGTCTAGCTGTTCGACATAGGCTTCCCAGTCCTCACCCTCCAGGATGCCCACAGCTTGCTGCATCGTTGTGTTGGATTCGTATTCTCGTTGCCAGTTATTGTGTTCCTAACACAGATGAGGCTGCACACAGGGAGGTTAAAGTAACAGTGACCTCAGTCTTTAATAAAACACTCCAGAGTGAGGAACAGGCCTTAGGGGTCGGCTTATATACAGTGCTCCCAAGGGATGCTGGGATACACTGGGACTTCAGGGGATGCGCTCCCTGGTGGTGGAACATGGGAGTGCATGCTTTACAGATACACAACACCCACAAACAGCAATGTGATAATGACCCAGATCATCTGTTTTTGTTATGTTGGTTGAGGGATAAATATTGGCCCAAGGATACCCGGGAGAACTCCCCCTGCTCTTCATCGAAATAATGCCACGGAATTTTTTACGCCCACTTGAAAACAGACGGAGGCTCGGTTGAATGTCTCATTTAAAATACGGCACCTCCGACAGTGCGGTGCTCCCTCAGTACTGCCCCTCCGACAGCACTGCGCCCCCTCAGTACCGCCCCTCTGAACGTGCGGCGCTCCCTCAGTACTGCCCCTCCGACAGCACAGTATGGCGCTCCCTCAGTACCGCCCCTCCGACAGCGCAGTATGGCGCTCCCTCAGTACCGCCCCTCCGACAGCGCAGTATGGCGCTCCCTCAGTACCGCCCCTCCGACAGCGCAGTATGGCGCTCCCTCAGTACCGCCCCTCCGACAGCGCAGTACGGCGCTCCCTCAGTACCGCCCCTCCGACAGCGCAGTACGGCGCTCCCTCAGTACTGCCCCTCCGACAGCGCAGTATGGCGCTCCCTCAGTACCGCCCCTCCGACAGCGCAGTATGGCGCTCCCTCAGTACCGCCCCTCCGACAGCGCAGTATGGCGCTCCCTCAGTACTGCCCCTCAGACAGCGCAGTATGGCGCTCCCTCAGTACTGCCCCTCCGACAGTGCGGCGCTCCCTCAGTACTGCCCCTCCGACAGCGCAGTATGGCGCTCCCTCAGTACTGCCCCTCCGACAGTGCGGCGCTCCCTCAGTACTGCCCCTCCGACAGCGCAGTATGGCGCTCCCTCAGTACTGCCCCTCCGACAGTGCGGCGTTCCCTCAGTACTGCCCCTCCGACAGCGCAGTATGGCGCTCCCTCAGTACTGCACTGGAGTGTCAGCCGAGATTGATGTGCTCAATGCCCTGGAGTGTGCCTCAAACCTTCTGACCCAGTGGATTGGGTGCAGCCCAGTGAATCCACTTGCCGTTGCACTATATATAAAACGTGTACCGGTACGAGTGACCCTGTGGGCTCGCGCCAATACTAAGATGCGAGCAACATTAAACTGTCTTAATCCCTTTCTCTTGACCCGTTTTAGGCCAAAGATGTGCTGGGTCAGTTCCTGCTGCTGAAGCAGGATAAGGTCGCCTTTAAGTGCTGGATGAGGCAAGCCTGCTTTGCGGGCAACAGGCAATCGGACGACTGTTACCGCTGCCTCAGGGAATGGTGTGATGCCTTTCTCTGAGTCTCGTCTCCACCGGGGTACTGGATCTCCTCCAAACTCTCCACCATAATCCTCAATCGCTATTTATTGATCTTCACGGCCCGAGGTCACCAGGTGGACTCCACATTTTATGCCATTAAAAGGTGATTTATTAATAAATGCACAAAGACAAGCAGACAGTGTGGTGTCAGTCTGTTCCCAGTGCAGTACCGAGGGAGCGCCGCACTGCGCTGTCGGAGGGGCAGTACTGAGGGAGCGCCGTACTGTGCTGTCGGAGGGGCAGTACTGAGGGAGCACCGTACTGCGCTGGCGGAGGGGCAGTACTGAGGGAGCACCGTACTGCGCTGTCGGAGGGGCAGTACTGAGGGAGCACCGTACTGCGCTGTCGGAGGGGCAGTACTGAGGGAGCACCGTACTGCGCTGTCGGAGGGGCAGTACTGAGGGAGCACCGTACTGCGCTGTCGGAGGGGCAGTACTGAGGGAGCACCGTACTGCGCTGGCGGAGGGGCAGTACTGAGGGAGCACCGTACTGCGCTGGCGGAGGGGCAGTACTGAGGGAGCACCGTACTGCGCTGGCGGAGGGGCAGTACTGAGGGAGCACCGTACTGCGCTGTCGGAGGGGCAGTACTGAGGGAGCACCGTACTGCGCTGTCGGAGGGGCAGTACTGAGGGAGCGCTGTACTGTCGGAGGGGCAGTACTGAGGGAGCACCGTACTGCGCTGTCGGAGGGGCAGTACTGAGGGAGCGCCGTACTGCGCTGTCGGAGGGGCAGTACTGAGGGAGCGCCGTACTGTCGAAGGTGCCGTCTTTCGGATGAGACATAAAACCGAGGTCCCATCTGCTCTAAGGTGGACGTAAAAGATCCCATGGGCACTATTTCGAAGAAGAGCAGGGGGAGTTCTCCCCCGCTGTCCTGGGGCCAATATTTATACCTCAATCAACATCACTAACACAGATGATCAATGTTACATTGCCGTTTGTGGGAGCTTGCTGTACACAAATTGCCTCTGCGTTTCCCACATTACAACAGTGACTGGACTCAAAAGAGGTACTTCAATGGCTGTCGAGTATTTTGGGCTGTCCGTTGATGGGGAATGTCGCTACATAGGGGTGTGAATCTGACGAAAATTGAAGATCGAGGAGATATTCGGGACAGGTGTCCCAAAACCTTGGACAGAGAGGTCGGTTTTAAGGAGCGTCTTAAAGGAGGAGAGAGAGGCGGAGAGGTTTAGGGAGGGAGTTCCAGAGCTCGGGGCCCAGGCAGCTGAAGGCACGGCCACCGATGGTGGGGCGATTATAATGGCGGGGGGCGTTGGCGGGGGTGGGAGATGCTCAAGAGGGTAAAATTGGAGGAGCAGAGATCTCGGAGAGCTGCAGGACTGCGGGGCTCCAATCAGTTTCCCGCACGCGTGAAATTTAACACTGGAATAGCGGGTCGCGGAACAGCCTTGCGGCTTGGCAGGAATGTTGGTTGTGGGGCTGGAGGAGATTGCGCAGGTCGGGAGGGATTTGAGAACCAGGATGGAGAATTTATACAGTCTGAGTAAATGCCCGCCACTTCACGCTGCGAGATAGAAGCATAGAAAATAGGTGCAGGAGTAGGCCATTCGGCCCTTCGAGCCTGCACCACCATTCAATAAGATCATGGCTGATCATTCACCTCAGTAACCCTTTCCTGCTTTCTCTCCATACCCCTTAATCTATTTAGTCGTAAGGGCCATATCTAACTCCCTCTTGAATATATCTAACGAACTGGCATCAACAACTCTCTACGGTAGAGAATTCCACAGGTTAACAATTCTCTGAGTGAAGAAGTTTCTCATCATCTTGGTCCTAATTGGCTTACCCCTTATCCTTAGACTGTGTCCCCTGGTTCTGGACTTCTCCTGCATCTAACCTGTCCAGTCCCGTCAGAATTTTATATGTTTCTATGAGATCCTCTCTCATCCTTCTAAACTTCAGAGAATACAGGCCCAGTCGATCCAGTCTCTCCTCATATGTCAGTCCTGCCATCCCGGGAATCAGTCTGGTGAACCTTCGCTGCACTCCCTCAATAGCAAGAACATCCTTCCTCAAATTAGGAGACCAAAACTGAACGCAATATTCAAGGTGTGGCCTCACCAAGGCCCTGTACAACTGTAGTAAGACCTCCCTGCTCCTATACTCAAATCCTCTCGCTATGAAGGCCAACATGCCATTTGCCTTCTTCACCACCTGCTGCACCTGCATGCCAACTTTCAATGACTGATGAACCATGACACCCAGGTCTCGTTGCACCTCCCCTTTTCCTAATCTGCCGCCATTCAGATAATATTCTGCCCTCATGTTTTTACCACCAAAGTGGATAACCTCACATTTATCCACATTATACTGCATCTGTCATGCATTTGCCCACTCACCTAACCTGTCCAAGTCACCCTGCAGCCTCTTAGCATCCTCCTCACAGCTCACACCGCCACCCAGCTTAGTGTCATCTGCAAACTTGGAGATATTATACTCAATTCCTTCATCTAAATCATTAATGTATATTGTAAATAGTTGGGGTCCCAGCACTGAGCCCTGCTAGTCACTGCCTGCCATTCTGAAAAGGACCCGTTTATCCCGACTCTCTGCTTCCTGTCTGCCAACCAGTTCTCTATCCACGTCAGTACATTACCCCCAATACCATGTGTTTTAATTTTGCACACCAATCTCTTGTGTGGGACCTTGTCAAAAGCCTTTTGAAAGTCCAAATACATCACATCCACTGGTTCTCCCTTGTCCACTCTACCAGTTGCATCCTCAAAAAATTCTCGAAGATTTGTCAAGCATGATTTCCCTTTCATAAATCTATGCTGACTTGGACCGATCCTGTCACTGCTTTCCAAATGCGCTGCTATTTCATCTTTAATAATTGATTCCAACATTTTTCCCACTACTGATGTCAGGCTAACCGTTCTATAATTACCCGTTTTCTCTCTCCCTCCTTTCTTAAAAAGTGGTGTTACATTAGCTACCCTCCAGTCCATAGGAACCGACCCAGAGTCGATAGACTGTAGGAAAATGATCACCAATGCATCCACTATTTCTAGGGCCACTTCCTTAAGTACTCTGGGATGCAGACTATCAGGCCCCGGGGATTTATCGGCCTTCAATCCCATCAATTGCCCTAACACAATTTCCCGCCTAATAAGGATTTCCTTCAGTTCCTCCTTCTCACTAGACCCTCGGTCCCCTAGTATTTCCGGAAGGTTATTTGTGTCTTCCTTCGTGAAGACAGAACCAAAGTATTTGTTTAACTGGTCCGCCATTTCTTTGTTCCCCATAAATTCACCTGAATCTGACTGCAAGGGACCTACATTTGTCTTTACTAATCTTTTTCTCTTCACATATCTACAGAAACTTTTGCAGTCAGTTTTTATGTTTCCAGCAAGCTTCCTCTCATACTCTATTTACCCCCTCCTAATTAAACCCATTGTCCTCCTCTGCTGAATTCTAAATTTCTCCCAGTCCTCAGGTTTTCTGCTTTCTCTGGCAAATTTATATGCCTTTTCCTTGGATTTAACACTATCCCTAATATCCCTTGTTAGCCACAGTTGAGCTACCTTACTCCAGACAGGGATGTACAATTGTTGGAAGTTCATCCATGTGATCTTTAAATGTTTGCCTATCCACCGTCAACCCTTTAAGTATCACTCGCCAGTCTATTCTAGCCAAGTTACCATCAAAGTTACATTTCCTTAAGTTCAGGACCCTAGTCTCTGAATTAACTGTGTCACTCTCCATCTTAATAAAGAATTCTACCATATTATGGTCACTCTTCCCCAAGGGGCCTCGCACAACAAGATTGCTAATTAGTCCTTTCTCGGTACACATCACCCAGTCTAGGATGGCCAGCTCTCTAGTTGGTTCCTCGACATATTAGTCTAGAAAACCATCCCTAATACACTCCAGGAAATCCTCCTCCATCATACTGCTACCAGTTTGGTTAGCCCAGTCAATATGTAGATGAAAGTCGCCCATGATAACTGCTGTACCTTTATTGCACGCGTTCCTAATTTCTTGTTTGATGCTGTCCCCAACCTCACTACTAGTTTGGTGGTCTGTACACAACTCCCACTAGCGTTTTCTGCCCTTTGGTATTCCGCAGCTCCACCCATACAGATTCCACATCATCCAAGCTAATGTCCTTCCTTACTATTGCGTTAATTTCCTCTTCAACCAGCAACGGTACACCACTTCCTTTTATTTCTGTCTATCCTTCCTGAATGTTGAATACCCCTGGATGTTGAGTTCCCAACCTTGGTCACTCTGGAGCCATGTCTCCGTAATCCCAATTATATCATATTCGTTAATAGCTGTCTGCGTAGTTAATTCATCCACCTTATTACGAATACTCCTCGCATTGAGGCACAGCCTTCAGGCTGGTCTTTTTAACATCCTTTGCCCCTTTAGACTTTTGCTGTAATGTGGCCCTTTTTGCTTTTTGCCTTGGGATTCTCTGCCCTCCACTTTTACTTTTCTTCTTTCTATCTTTTGCTTCTGCCCCCATTCTACTTCCCTCTGTCTCCCTGCATAGGTTCCCATCCCCCTGCCATATTAGTTTAACCCCTCCCCAACAGCACTAGCAAATACTCCCCCTAGGACATTGGTTCCGGTCCTGCCCAGGTGCAGACCGTCTGGTTTGTACTGGTCCCACCTGCCCCAGAACCGGTTCCAATGTCCAAGGAATTTGAATCCCTCCCTTCTGCACCACGCCTCAAGCCATGTATTCATCTGAGCTATCCTGCGATTCCTACTCTGACTAGCACGTGGCACTGGTAGCAATCCTGAGATTACTACCTTTGAGGTCCTGCTTTTTAATTTAACTCCTAGCTCCCTAAATTCAGCGTGTAGGACTTCATCCCTTTTTTTATCTATATCGTTGGTACCCATATGCACCACGACAACTGGCTGTTCACCCTCCCCCTCCAAAATGTCCAGCTCCATGAATCCTTGACCCTTGCACCAGAGAGGCAACATACCATCCTGGAGTCTCGATTGTGGTCGCAGAAACGCCTATCTATTCCCCTTACAATAGAATCCCCTACCATTATATCTCTCCCACTCTTCTTCCTGCCCTCCTGTGCAGCAGAGCCACCCATGGTGCCATGAACTTGGCTGCTGCTGCCCTCCCCTGATGAGTCATCCCACCCCCAACAGTATCCAAAACGGTGTATGTGTTTTGGAGGGAGATGACCGCAGGGGACCCCTGCACTACCTTCCTTCCACTGCTCTGCCTGATGGTCACCCATCCCCTATCTGGCTGTATAACCTTTACCTGCGATCACTTTGTTCCCTTGGTCGGCATCCAAAAGGCGCTGAAATCAAGCACGAGTCTAGTTTCTAACTTTAAAGATTTTCATGACACAACATACCAGTTTTTAACCAGGTAGTTACATAAGAAATAGGAGCAGGAGTTGGCCGTTTGCCCCCTCGAGCCTGCTCCGCCATTCAATAAGATCATGGCTGATCTGATCTTGGCCTCAACTCCACTTCCCATAACCCCTGACTCCCCGATCGTTCTAAAATCTATCTCCACCTTAAATATATTCAATGATCCAGCCTCCACAGCTCTCTGGGGCAGAGAATTCCACAGATTCACCACCCTCAGAGAAGAAATTCCTCCTCATTTCAGTTTTAAATGGGCGGCCCCTTATTCTGAATCTATGCCCCCTAGTTCTAGATTCCCCCACGAGGGGAAACATCCTCTCAGCATCCACCTTGTCGAGCCCCCTCAGAATCTTAGACGTTTCAATAAGATCACCTCTCATTCTTCTAAACTCCAATGTGTATAGGCCCAACCTGCTCAACCTTTCTTCAAAAGGCAACCCCTTTCATCTCAGGAATCAACCGAGTGAACCTTCTCTGAACTGCCTCCAATGCAAGTATATCCCTCCTTAAATACGGAGACCAAAACTGTACGCAGTACTCCAGGTGTGGCCTCACCAATACCCTGTACAGTTGTAGCAGGACTTCCCTGCTTTTATACTCCATCCCTCTTTTTGTTTCCAACAAGGACAACTCGGGATAAAGAATTGATTAGAGTCCGGATCTTGGGGAGAAAGGTGTCAAGTCTCTAACGTTGTCCACATTTCCCCTCCAAACCCTTGCGGACTGGCGTTTTCCATCGTTCCCTCGCCAGAATCTGTAGTTTCGTTATCAAACAGGCTCAACTGTTTGCACAGACTTGATTCCTTATCTCTGCATTGGTGTTTCTCATCGGCTGTGTGGTAGCGTATTTAGAATAAACACAAAGTCTGGGCTCGAAGATTCAAATCGTCATTTGCACCGTTGGGGAGACCCACCTGCTCTTTGACTGTAGCCAGGCCTCTCCGATGATTCAAAGTTCCAAGCAACCTCTTACACACTTAATGATGCATGTCAGCCTGGTGCACACTATGTCGTTTCATTGGCACAAAGCCCGCGAGCACAATTGCTAATCGACTAATTCCCTATCGCGTCACACAATCATTGGCCTATGTCTCATACCAGATGGAGTTCCTCCAAACGTGTTACCTCTGACCCCCTTGCTCTGTTTAGCTGCCTCTCTGGGCCTCCTGTGGTTCAACAGTTTGGCCATTTGTAATTGTCCTCAGGTTAAACAGCTTGCAACAGTTAATCATTCTGTCGGTGTTATTTTTAGTGTTAACTCTTCTGCCCGTTAGGCAACTTAGAAAGCTGACCACTTATCATCATCATAGGCAGTCCCTCGGAATCGAGGAAGACTTGCTCCCACTCTTAAATTGAGTCCTCAGGTGGCTGAACAGCCCAATACGAGAGCTGTTCAGACAGTGGTTGAGGGGAGGGGAGGATGGGACTGGTTTGCCGCACGCTCCTTCCGCTGCCTGCGCTTGGTTTCTGCACGCTCTCGGCAACGAGACTCGAGGTGCTCAGCGCCCTCCCGGATGCACTCTCTCCACTTAGGGCGGACTGGTCTTTGGTCCAGGGACTCCCAGGTGTCGGTGGGGATGTTGCACTTTATCAGGGAGGCTTTGAGGGTGGTCCCTTGTAACGTTTCCTCTGCCCACCTTTGGCTCGTTTGCCGTTCGTTTGCCGTGAAGGAGTTCAGAGTAGAGCGTTTGCTTTGGGAGTCTCGTGTCTGGGG
Source organism: Pristiophorus japonicus (assembly GCF_044704955.1). Lineage (NCBI taxonomy): Eukaryota > Metazoa > Chordata > Chondrichthyes > Pristiophoridae > Pristiophorus > Pristiophorus japonicus. The sequence goes on along the minus strand of NC_092003.1, from coordinate 7,076,722 downwards.
GACATGCGGACAATGTGGCCCGCCCAGCAGAGCTGGTCGAGTGTGGGTCAGTGCTTCGATGCTGGGGATGTTGGCCTGGTCGAGGACGCTAACGTTGGTGCGTCTGTCCTCCCAGGGGATTTGCAGAATCTTGCGGAGACATCGCTGGTGGTATTTCTCCAGCGACTTGAGGTGTCTGCTGTACATGGTCCTCGTCTCTGAGCCATACCAAAGCCTATCTAGCTCTTTTTAGTCCTGAGACCCATTCCTAACCCTTTAATTATAGCAGAGCTCGAAAACCCTGCTTGAGGTATCACCTTGCCTAAGGCTCCATTTTGCCCTGCCGAGCACATACCTTTCTCTGAACATCCACGACAATATGCATCTTACCAACAGTCCAGCTGACAGCTGCGTTCTTTACCAAGAAAGCCCGCGCGGTTTGTTCCGCCTCTGTTATTTTAGTCTTACGGACACGTGTCCAAAGTCCCAAATCTGCCAGCGCAAAATGTATGGCAGTGGTTCTGGTCAGCAGATTACAACCAAGGCTAATAGAGGCACTGGGGAAACTTGCAAAAAAAAAGATTTACAAGAACGGAGAGGGTGTAACTGATCAGCGTTATTTTTAGTGTTAACTCTTCTGCCCGTTAGGCAACTTAGAAAGTTGACCACTCATCGTCATCATAGGTAGTCCCTCTGAATCGAGGAAGACTTGCTCCCACTCTTAAAATGAGTCCTAAGGTGGCTGAACCGTCCAATACGAGAGCCACAGTCCCTGTCACAGGTGGGACAGATAGTGGTTGAGGGAAGGGGAGGGTGGGACTGGTTTGCCGCACGCTCCTTCTGCTGCCTGCGCTTGGTTTCTGAATGCTCTCGGCGACGAGACTCGAGGTGCTCAGCGCCCTCCCGGATGCACTTCCTCCACTTAGGGCGGACTGGTCTTTGGCCAGGGACTCCCAGGTGTCAGTGGGGACGTTGCACTTTATCAGGGAGGCTTTGAGGGTGGTCCCTTGTAACGTTTCCTCTGCCCAGCTTTGGCTCGCTTGCCGTGAAGGAGTTCCGAGTCGAGCGCCTGCTTTGTGAGTCTCGTGTCGGGCATGCGGGGTAACCTGATGAGAGGTCTTCAAAATTGTCAAGGGCTTCGACAGGGTAGGTGCCATAGATATCAGACAGTCACTGATAAACCCAATGGAGAATTCAGGAGAAACTTCTTTACTCAGAGAGCGGTGAGAATGTGGAACTCGCTGCCACAGGGAGGGGTTGAGGCGATTCGTATCGATGCATTTAAGGGGAAGCTGGATAAACACATGAGGGAGAAAGCAATAGAAGGATATGGTGATGGGGTGAGATGGAGAGGTGTGGAGCATAAACCCCGGCACGGAGCAGTGGGGCCAAATGAGCTGTGTCTGTGCTGTGCACTCGATGCAATTTCAAAACCCCTTTTGTGTGCGATTTTTGTGCTCATCACACTGATGCAGGCTAGATACAGAGTAAAGCTCCCTCTACACTGTCCCATCAAACACTCCCGGGGCAGGTACAGGGGGTTAGATACAGAGTAAAGCTCCCTCTACACTGTCCCATCAAACACTCCCGGGGCAGGTACAGCACGGGGTTAGATATAGAGTAAAGCTCCCTCTGCACTGTCCCATCAAACACTCCCAGGACAGGTACAGCACGGGGTTAGATACAGAGTAAAGCTCCCTCTACACTGTCCCATCAAACACTCCCAGGGCAGGTACAGCACGGGGTTAGATACAGAGTAAAGCTCCCTCTACACTGTCCCATCAAACACTCCCAGGGCAGGTACAGCACGGGGTTAGATACAGAGTAAAGCTCCCTCGACACTGTCCCATCAAACACTCCCAGGACAGGTACAGCACGGGGTTAGATACAGAGTAAAGCTCCCTCTACACTGTCCCATCAAACACTCCCAGGGCAGGTACAGCACGGGGTTAGATACAGAGTAAAGCTCCCTCTGCACTATCCCAATTCACTTTTTGAAGAGAGAACGCGCAAACTAGTGGATAATGCAAGAAGTATTTATTCAGGATATTAATACAAGGATACAAAAATAGTGCATTTGGGGCAGACACCAGTGGAAACAACAGTGGGTCCAGAGGACATTCCACTAACAGAGAGAGGGCGGGAGTTAAGATGTTCCACTTGTTAACCGAAGGGTGACTGATCTGTCGGGCCGAAGGCATTGAACTAAGGTGCAAGTGTTTGAAAGCCAGCGCTGGATATAACGTGGTTGCATTCGGTGGGTGAGCGCTTGGTGCAGAGAGCGTGTGTTGGAGGAGCCGTACTGAGGGGCGTGCTCAGGCCGTGGATGGTTGATGTGCCCGAGTTGTGGCCTGGGGTGGGTCAGGGTGACGGGTCAGGGTGACGGGGGTGGAGGAGGGGAGGAGTGCCCCAATCAGCGAGCTCTCCCGATACGAGCTGGTGAGTTAGTGTTGAATTAGCGTGGTGTTACACAAGGCGGCGTTACTGTTGCCTGCTTGGGCTGCAGTTCATCTGCAACACTCTCATCGGACCGAGCCACGCCTGGTCCAAGACCTTGCTGACACACGTCTTCCCCTAATGGAGCAACAGACACCAGCGTTAGTATCACCCTCACTCAGTCTCCCCAACCTGCACCCAGTCTCCCGGGCACGCACCACCCCAACGTCTCCCCAACCCCCTCCCCCATACCCAACCTCCCCTCCCCCCCCCACCCCCGGAGCCTCTCACCCACATCAAGTCTCCCCGTCCACCTCCCCAGTCTCCCTCCCCCCCCTCACCCAGTCTCCCTCCCCCCCCCCTCACCCAGTCACCCCCGCACCTCACCCAGTCTCCCCCCCCGTCACCCAGTCTCCCTCCCCCCCCCCTCACCCAGTCTCCCTCCCCCCCCCCCTCACCCAGTCTCCCTCCCACTCCCCCCCCCCCAGTCTCTCCCACCCCTCCCCGACCCAGTCTCCCTCTACCTTACCGAGTCTCCCTCCCCCCCCCTCACCCAGTCTCTCCCCCCCCCCACCCCCAGTCTCTCCCCCCCCCACCCCCACTCTTCTCCCGCCCCCCACCCAGTCTCTCCCCCCCCCACCCCCACTCTTCTCCCGCCCCCCCACCCAGTCTCTCCCCCCCCCCACCCCCAGTCTCTCCCCCCCCCCCACCCCCAGTCTCTCCCCCCCCCCCACCCCCAGTCTCTCCCCCCCCCCCACCCCCAGTC
>NC_092003.1:7035645-7073341 GCF_044704955.1 Pristiophorus japonicus | reverse complement strand
ACAGGGAGTTAGATACAGAGTAAAGCTCCCTCTACACTGTCCCATCAAACACTCCCAGAGCAGGTACAGGGGGTTAGATACAGAGTAAAGCTCCCTCTACACTGTCCCATCAAACACTCCCAGGGCAGGTACAGGGGGTTAGATACAGAGTAAAGCTCCCTCTACACTGTCCCATCAAACACTCCCAGGGCAGGTACAGGGGGTTAGATACAGAGTAAAGCTCCCTCTACACTGTCCCATCAAACACTCCCAGAGCAGGTACAACACGGGGTTAGATACAGAGTAAAGCTCCCTCTACACTGTCCCATCAAACACTCCCAGGGCAGGTACAGGGGGTTAGATACAGAGTAAAGCTCCCTCTACACTGCCTCCACAGCCCTCTGCGGCAGAGAATTCCAAAGATTCACCCCCCTCTGAGTGAAGAAATTCCTCCTCATCTCAGTCCTCAATGGCCGCCCCCTTATCCTGAGACTGTGTGACCCCTGGTTTTAGACTCCCCAGCCCCGGGGGGGAAACACCCTCCCTGCATCTACCCTGTAAGAATTCTGTATGTTTCAATGAGATCACCTCTCATTTGGTCTGTATCGAATCACTGTAATATATTAAAACATCTCGATTCGATTGCCCCTCCATCTGCCGTACTCAAGGGATTGCCGTTCTTGTAATTGAAATCCTTTCTAGCCGCTCGAGTGCCAGATCGCCCCCCCCCCCCCCCACCCCCCGCCCCTGCCCACAACCCTGAGCGAGATGCGCAACTCGCTGTGCGGGAATCGTCTGCCAGATGCCCTGGCTGCACGGTGCCCGCGGTCCATCGAGCTCGCGCACCCGTGCACCTACCGGTCTCCGGAGTTGCCCGTGGTTCGGGACAAGGGGTGACAGCTTCTGCCCAAGTCGTCCTCATCAGCGTCCACCACCAATGATCGGCCTATGATGTCCCAGACCTGCAGGGCGGGGGAGGGAGGCAGAGTTAGTGACGTGCAGAGAGTTAGAAATTATAGAAATTATCGCCGCAGGTTCAGATCCTGGGCCGTCGACACCCCTTCTCTGTACCGATACTATTCACCTCAACCCCTCCCTGTGGCAGCGAGTTCCACATTCTCACCGCTCTCTGGTAAAGAGGTTTCTCCTGAATTCCCCGTTGGGTTTATTAGTGACTGTCTTATATTGACGGCCCCCTAGTTCTGGTCTCCCACACAAGTGGAAATATCTTCTCTATGTCTCCCCTTTCGAACCCTTTCATAGCCTTAGAGGCCTTCATCAGGTCACCCCCTCAGCTTCCTCTCCATCCTCACACCCAACACCCTCCGTAACCATCCACAAATTGTTTTAGGGCTTTTGTCAGGACACCCTTAAGTCTACGCTGCACTGAACTTAAACTAGAGGTTATCCAAAAGCTCGGCTGCCCCCGTGTCCTAACTCGCACCCAGTCCCGCTCACCCGTCACCCCCTGTGCTCGCTGCCCCGTGTCCTAACTCACACCCAGTCCCGCTCACCCGTCACCCCCTGTGCTCGCTGCCCCGTGTCCTAACGCGCACCGAGTCCCGCTCACCCATCACCCCCTGTGCTCACTGCCCCGTGTCCTAACGCGCACCCAGTCCCGCTCACCCGTCACCCCCTGTGCTCGCTGCCCCGTGTCCTAACGCGCACCGAGTCCCGCTCACCCGTCACCCCCTGTGCTCGCTGCCCCGTGTCCTAACGCGCACCCAGTCCCGCTCACCCGTCACCCCCTGTGCTCGCTGCCCCGTGTCCTAACGCGCACCGAGTCCCGCTCACCCATCACCCCCTGTGCTCACTGCCCCGTGTCCTAACTCGCACCGAGTCCCACTCACCCATCACCCCCTGTGCTCGCTGCCCCGTGTCCTAACTCGCACCGAGTCCCGCTCACCCATCACCCCCTGTGCTCGCTGCCCCGTGTCCTAACGCGCACCGAGTCCCGCTCACCCATCGCCCCCTGTGCTCGCTGACCTACATTGGCTCCCGGTTAAGCAACGCCTCAATTTCAAAATTCTCATCCTTGTTTACAAATCCCTCCATGGCCCTCGCCCCCTCCCTATCTCTGTAATCTCCTCCAGCCCCACAGCCCCCCCGAGATCTCTGCCCTCCTCTAATTCTGCCCCCCTGAGCATCCATGATTATAATCGCTCCACCATCGGTGGCCGTGCCTTCTGTTGCCTGGGCCCCAAGCTCTGGAACTCCCTCCCTAAACCCCTCCGCCTCTCTATCTCTTTTTCAAGACGTTTCTTAAATGTCCTCCTTCAATAGCGGCCTTTGATTTACACCGAATGGTTCTCCTAATACAACCCAATAAAGTCTCGCATTTATATAGCACCTTTCACCACCCCAGGACGTCCTAGTGCGACGCTCCCTCAGTACTGCCCCTCCGACAGTACGGCGCTCCCTCAGTACTGCCCCTCCGACAGCGCAGTACGGCGCTCCCTCAGCACCGCCCCTCCGACAGCGCAGTACAGCGCTCTCTCAGCACCGCCCCTCCGACAGCGCAGTGCGGCGCTCCCTCAGTACTGCCCCTCCGACAGTGCGGCGCTCCCTTAGTACTGCCCCTCCGACAGTGCGGCGCTCCCTCAGTACTGCCCCTCCGACAGTGCGGCGCTCCCTTAGTACTGCCCCTCCGACAGTGCGGCGCTCCCTCAGTACTGCCCCTCCGACAGTGCGGCGCTCCCTCAGTACTGCCCCTCTGACAGTGCGGCGCTCCCTTAGTACTGCCCCTCCGACAGTACGGCACTCCCTCAGTACTGCCCCTCCGACAGCGCAGTGCGGCGCTCCCTCAGTACTGCCCCTCCGACAGCGCAGTACGGCGCTCTCTCAGTACTGCCCCTCTGACAGCGCAGTACAGCGCTCCCTCAGTACTGCACTGGGAGTGTCGGCCTAGGTTCATGGGCTCGAGTCTCTGGACTGGGACTCGAACCTTGTGACTCAGAGGCGAGAGAGAGAGAGAGAGCGCGACGTACGTCAGCCTGAGTTTCTCTCCATTGGCCGTGGACCTTCGATGGGCGGGTTTGAGGAGGGTCCTATCGAGGACGGGCCTGCCTTACCTTGAGTCGCTCGTCCTGCATTCGGAACGTGGCCCTCCCGACCTCGTCGGCCCAGATGTTTCCCAGGTCTCCGACGTGCTGGAAGAGAGGCAACAATGAGGAAAGGCCGGGACGGAGGCAGGATACCGGCCAGCTCGGGGAACAAACACAAGGAGACGTGAGGAATGAGCACGAGGATAAGCGAGGCCTGGCTTGGGCGTGCTGTTGGACTGAAGGAAGGGGAGGAGTTCCAGCAGTGGAGGGTCCTGGGAGAGAGCGAGTTCGAGCGAGACAGAGGGAGTGATGTAGGGGGGGGGGGGGGGGTCGGAGTCAGAGTGTGAAGGAAGGGGCATTTGGAGGAGCTTGGAGTATAGCGGGTAGGATGTACAACCAATTGTATTTATATAGCGCCTTTATCGTAGTGAAATGTCGCAAGGCGCGTCACGGGAGTATTATGAGCTAAGAAATTGGACACCGAGCCGCATAAGTAGAAATTAGGGCAGGTGACCAAAAGCTGGGTCAAAGAGGTCGGTTTTAAGGAGCGTCTTGAAGGAGGAGAGAGAGAGGCGGAGAGGTTTAGGGACGGAGTTCCAGAGCTTGGGGCCCAGGCAACAGAAGGCACGGCCACCAATGATTGAGCAGTTATGATCGGTTGAGTCAGAAAAATTGACTGAAGTCAGTTACTCCTGTAACTTCTCTCCAACGGTTACTATATTGCACCAATAACTTTTCCTCCTTACTTAATGGGGCCCTTGTGCAAACAGGCGCACGATTATAATCAGGGATGCTCAGGAGGGCAGAATTAGAGGAGCGCAGACATCTCGGGGGGTTGTGGGGCTGGAGGAGATTACAGAGATAGGGAGAGGGGCGAGGGCCATGGAGGGATTTGTAAACAAGGAGTTGAATTTTGAAATTGAGGCGTGGCTTAACTGGGAGCCAATGTAGGTCAGCGAGCACAGTGGGTGATGGGTGAGCGGGACTCGGTGCGAGTTAGGACACGGGGGCAGTGAGCACAGGGGGTGATGGGTGAGTGGGACTCGGTGCGAGTTAGGACACGGGGGCAGCGAGCACAGGGGGTGATGGGTGAGCAGGACTCGGTGCGAGTTAGGACACGGGGGCAGCGAGCACAGGGGTTGATGGGTGAGCGGGACTCGGTGCGAGTTAGGACACGGGGCAGCGAGCACAGGGGGTGATGGGTGAGTGGGACTGGGTGCGAGTTAGGACACGGGGGCAGCGAGCACAGGGGGTGACGGGTGAGCGGGACTTGGTGCGAGTTAGGACACGGGGGCAGTGAGCACAGGGGTTGATGGGTGAGCGGGACTCGGTGCGAGTTAGGACACGGGGGCAGCGAGCACAGGGGTTGATGGGTGAGCGGGACTCGGTGCGAGTTAGGACACGGGGCAGCGAGCACAGGGGGTGATGGGTGAGTGGGACTGGGTGCGAGTTAGGACACGGGGGCAGCGAGCACAGGGGGTGATGGGTGAGCGGGACTCGGTGCGAGTTAGGACACGGGGCAGCGAGCACAGGGGGTGATGGGTGAGTGGGACTGGGTGCGAGTTAGGACACGGGGGCAGCGAGCACAGGGGGTGATGGGTGAGCGGGACTCGGTGCGAGTTAGGACACGGGGCAGCGAGCACAGGGGGTGATGGGTGAGTGGGACTGGGTGCGAGTTAGGACACGGGGGCAGCGAGCACAGGGGGTGATGGGTGAGCGGGACTCGGTGCGAGTTAGGACACGGGGGCAGCGAGCACAGGGGTTGATGGGTGAGCGGGACTCGGGGCGAGTTAGGACACGGGGCAGCCGAGTTTTGGATCACCTCTAGTTTACGCAGGGTAGAATGGGAAGCCGGCCAGGAGTGCGTTGGAGTCGTCAAGTCTGGAAGTAACAGAGGCATGGATGAGGGCTTCAGCAGCAGACAAGGGGAGGCAGGGGTGGAGATGGACACGGAGTCGCCCTCTCTGTGCTGCACTAGATGGGTTCTGAGCAACATGAACCTCCCTTACCCTCTCGGTATCCTGGCGCCCACCATGTCGGTTGTTGCCTGGGTTGTAGTGGTCTCCACAACTGTGGAACAATCACACGTCAGCCTTAATCCTTGGTGATGACATCACAAAGGAGCTTCAGTCATGGTTCAGTGGGCAGCACTCCAGTCTCTGAGTCAGAAGGTTGTGGGTTCGAGTCCCACTCCAGGGACTTGAGCACAAAATCTGTCATGTATTCAACCAGCATTGTAACCCATGTATAAACTGACCTAAGTTGTACACTGTGAGAACACTGACCACTAGGTGAGAGACACTCCTAACCTGGGCCTTCAGGTATAAAAGGGGAAGCTCCACCCACCTTCATCACTTGAGTGCCAAGGAATAAAGGACAGGTCACAGACTGACCTTCTCTCAAGCATGGGCCTCGTGTGCATTTATACTGTGTAGTAAGGACGTATCAAAATCCAGGCCGACGCTCCCAGAGCAGTACTGAGGGAGCGCGCACTGTCGGAGGGGCAGTACTGAGGGAGTGCAGCACTGTCGGAGGGGCAGTACTGAGGGAGCGCCGCACTGTCGGAGGGGCGGTACTGAGGGAGCGCCGCACTGTCGGAGGGGCGGTACTGAGGGAGCGCCGCACTGTCGGAGGGGCGGTACTGAGGGAGCGCCGCACTGTCGGAGGGGCGGTACTGAGGGAGCGCCGCACTGTCGGAGGGGCGGTACTGAGGGAGCGCCGCACTGTCGGAGGGGCGGTACTGAGGGAGAGCCGCACTGTCGGAGGGGCAGTACTGAGGGAGCGCCGCGCTGTCGGAGGGGCAGTACTGAGGGAGCGCCGCACTGTTGGAGGGGCGGTACTGAGGGAGCGCCGCACTGTCGGAGGGGCCGTCCTTCGGAAGAGAACCGAGGTCCCCGTCTGCCCTCTCAGGCAGATGTCAAAGGTCCCGTTGGGAAAAGAGCAGGGGGAGTAGCCCTCGGAATTCCGGGCCAATATTTAAACCTTCAACCAACATCACTAAAAAAAAAACCATAATCTGGTCATTGCAGTATGTGGGATCTTGCCATGCGCAATTAGGCTGCTGCCAGTGAGACGGCAAACATCTCCAGAACACTCGAGCCAGAGGACGTGACCTACACTTGGGGATAAATTCAATAACGAACCTGCGGAATGATTGAGTGAGCGAGTTGGCAGACTCCCCAGAGGAAGCAGAAAGAATTGATTCATTGTGTACAGTTTTGGTCTCCTTACCAAGGAAGGATATACTTGCCATTGAGGGAGTGCAACGAAGGTTCACCAGTGTGATTCCTGGGATGGGGGGATTGTCCTATGAGGAGAGATTGAGCAGACTGGGCCGATATTCTCTGGAGTTTAGAAGAATGAGAAGTGATCTCATTGAAACACACACAATTCTTACAGGGGCTTGGCAGGGTAGATACAGGGAGGGTGTTTCCCCCCGGGGCTGGGGAGTCTAGAACCAGGGGTCACACAGTCTCAGGAGAAGGGGTTGGCCATTTAGGACTGAGATGAGGAGGAATTTCTTCACTCAGAGAGTTACACTCATAATAAACGGTCAGACTGATTACTGTGTGCAATGAGCAAGTGAGACCTTAGCTCCTTTATTCAGGTTCAGGTACCTGGTGGTTGGCCTGCTTATATACCGTGCTCCCGAGGGGTGCTGGGATCCCTTGGGACTCCAGTAGGTAGGCCCTCTGGTGTTCAGATGTGATGCAGGTTACAAGGGGTTAAATACGTATGACTGAGGGGGGGTGAATCTTTGGAATTCTCTGCCCCGGGGGGGCTGTGGAGGTTCAGGCGTTGAGCATATGCAAGGCCGAGATCGACAGATTTTTGGATATTAAGGGATTTGGGGATCGGGCGGGAAAGTGGACTTGAGGTCGAAGGTCAGCCAAGATCTCAGTGAATGGCGGAGCGGGCTCGAGGGGCCCAATGGCCTCCTCCTGCTCCCAATTCTTATGATTCACTGAAACACGTATCGGGTCGATTTCTTTCAGATAACTACATTTTGCAGAGGCACCATAAAGGTAATGGGAGATGTGACGTGTGGGGAGCGTGGCGAGTTTGGGAGGGAACAGGACACTCTGGAGCAGTGGTTTCCCCAAGTTCCTCGCCCCGTGTCTGGGTCTGTTGCAGTCGCATTGATAAAGAGATCGATTGCTGTGATTGGTCAACAACTCCATTATCCTTCTATACAGCGACTGCCAACAACAACAAGTATTAATATAGCTCCTTCCATGTAGTGAAACATCTCAAGGCTTTAGGAGATGAAAAATTTGACACCGAGCCGCATAAGGAGAAATTAGCGACCAAAAGCTGGGTCAGAGGTCGGTTTTAAGGAGCGTCTGGAAGGAGGAGAGAGAGGCGGAGAGGTTTAGGGAGGGAGTTCCAGAGCTTGGGGCCCAGGCAACAGAAGGCACGGCCACCGACGGTGGAGCGATTATAATCAGGGATGCTCAGGAGGGCAGAATTAGAGGAGTGCAGACATCTCGGGGGGCTGTGGGGCTGGAGGAGATTACAGAGATAGGGAGGGGCGAGGGCCACGGAGGGATTTGAAAATAGGGATGAGAATTTTGAAATCGAGGCGTTGCTTAACCGGGAGCCAATTTAGGTCAGTGAGCACAGGGGGTGATGGGTGAGCGGGACTGGGTGTGAGTTAGGACACGGGGGCAGCGAGCACAGTGGGTGATGGGTGAGCGGGACTCGGTGCGAGTTAGGACACGGGGCAGTGAGCACAGGGGGTGATGGGTGAGCGGGACTCGGTGTGAGTTAGGACACGTGTGCAGCGAGCACAGGGGGTGATGGGTGAGCGGGACTCAGTGCGAGTTAGGACACGGGGGGCAGCGAGCACAGGGGGTGATGGGTGAGTGGGACTCGATGCGAGTTAGGACACGGGGGCAGCGAGCACAGGGGGTGATGGGTGAGCGGGACTCGGTGCGAGTTAGGACACTGGGGGCAGCGAACACAGGGGGTGATGGGTGAGCGGGACTGGGTGCGAGTTAGGACACGGGGGCAGCGAGCACAGGGGGTGATGGGTGAGTGGGACTCGGTGCGAGTTAGGACGCGGGGGCAGCGAGCACAGGGGGTGATGGGTGAGCGGGACTCGGTGCGAGTTAGGACACGGGGGCAGCGAGCACAGGGGGTGATGGGTGAGCGGGACTCGGTGCGAGTTAGGACACGGGGGCAGCGAGCACAGGGGGTGATGGGTGAGCGGGACTCGGTGCGAGTTAGGACACGTGTGCAGCGAGCACGGGGTGATGGGTGAGCGGGACTCGGTGCGAGTTAGGACACGGGGGCAGCGAACACAGGGGGTGATGGGTGAGCGGGACTCGGTGCGAGTTAGGACACGGGGCACAGGGGGTGATGGGTGAGCGGGACTCGGTGCGAGTTAGGACGCGGGGGCAGCGAACACAGGGGGTGATGGGTGAGCGGGACTCGGTGCGAGTTAGGACACGGGGGCAGCGAGTCGTTGAGGGAAGGGGAGGGTGGGACTGGTTTGCCGCACGCTCCTTCCGCTGCCTGCGCTTGGTCTCTGCACGCTCTCGGCGACGAGACTCGAGGTGCTCAGCGCCCTCCCGGATGCACTTCCTCCACTTAGGGGCGGACTGGTCTTTGGCCCAGGGACTCCCAGGTGTCGGTGGGGAATGTTGCACTTTATCAGGGAGGACCCGGGACTGTGGGATTACGCTGGTTAATCCCAGTTGAAGAGGACTAGAACGCGGGCCGACGGATCTCGCGGGATGGGTCAGTCAGTCGGAGCAGCAGCTTGGCTTGTGGGCAAACTCACCAACGATGCCGCTATTGATCATTATCCGATGTATTGATAGATGTGAGACGGCAAGTGGAATAAAAAGACTTGGATTTATATCTTAAATGGCCGCCCATTTAAAACTGAGATGAGGAGGAATTTCTTCTCTCAGAGGGTTGTAAATCTGTGGAATTCGCTGCCTCAGAGAGCTGTGGAAGCCGGGACATTGAATAAATTTAAGACGGAAATAGACAGTTTCTTAACCGATAGGGGAAGTGGGGAAGTGGACCCGAGTCCATGATCAGATCAGCCATGATCGTATTGAATGGCGGAGCAGGCTCGAGGGGCCGAATGGCCGACTCCTGCTCCTATTTCTGATGTCCTTATATAGGGCCTATCACCGAATCAGGAGGTCCCAAGGCGCTTTACAGCCAATGAGGCGCTCTTGTGATTCCTGCTGTAGCCAAATAGTCAGCCGGGGCCCGGGAATCAGACGAGGCACTGAAAGTCGGCCATGTTGGTCCTGTCGCCCCCCCCCCCCCCCTCCGCCAATGGGGAAGCCGGCCGCTCCCCAATTTCCCACCCAACGGTCGGGGCACCCCACATCCCTCGCACGCTCGCGGCAACAGATTACCTGAGGCAGGAGCGGGTGAGGTCCCCGAACTCGTGCACATGCAAACCGTGCAGGCCAGGGTCCAATCCGTCGATCGTCCCCTCGATGATACACTGCCGCTCCGACAGCTGCAGGAAGCGCACCGCGCCCTTGATGAGGCCTTCTGGGCCGAGCATCGCCACGGCGACCCCCAGGTCCTCTACAGGGAAATGGCACGTGGGTTAGATAGAGAGTAAAGCTCCCTCGACACTGTCCCATCACACACTCCCAGGGCAGGTACAGGGGGTTAGATACAGAGTAAAGCTCCCTCTACACTGTCCCATCAAACACCCCCAGGGCAGGTACAGCACGGGGTTAGATACAGAGTAAAGCTCCCTCTACACTGTCCCATCAAACACTCCCAGGCAGGTACAGCACGGGGTTAGATACAGAGTAAAGCTCCCTCTACACTGTCCCATCAAACACCCCCAGGGCAGGTACAGCACGGGGTTAGATACAGAGTAAAGCTCCCTCTACACTGTCCCATCACACACTCCCAGGGCAGGTACAGGGGGTTAGATACAGAATAAAGCTCCCTCTACACTGTCCCATCACACACCCCAGGGCAGGTACAGGGGGTTAGATACAGAGTAAAGCTCCCTCTACACTGTCCCATCACACACTCCCAGGGCAGGTACAGCACGGGGTTAGATACAGAGTAAAGCTCCCTCTACACTGTCCCATCACACACTCCCAGGGCAGGTACAGGGGGTTAGATACAGAATAAAGCTCCCTCTACACTGTCCCATCACACACCCCAGGGCAGGTACAGGGGGTTAGATACAGAGTAAAGCTCCCTCTACACTGTCCCATCACACACTCCCAGGGCAGGTACAGCACGGGGTTAGATACAGAGTAAAGCTCCCTCTACACTGTCCCATCAAACACTCCCAGGGCAGATATAGCACGGGGTTAGATACAGAGTAAAGCTCCCTCTACACTGTCCCATCACACACACCCAGGGCAGGTACAGGGGGTTAGATACAGAGTAAAGCTCCCTCTACACTGTCCCATCAAACACTCCGAGGGCAGGTACAGCACGGGGTTAGATATAGAGTAAAGCTCCCTCTACACTATCCCATCAAACACTCCCAGGGCAGGTGCAGCACGGGGTTAGATACAGAGTAAAGCTCCCTCTACACTGTCCCATCAAACACTCCCAAGGCAGGTACAGGGGGTTAGATACATAGTAAAGCTCCCTCTACACTGTCCCATCACACACTCCCAGGGCAGGTACAGGGGGTTAGATACAGAGTAAAGCTCCCTCTACACTGTCCCATCAAACACTCCCAGGGCAGGTACAGGGGGTTAGATACAGAGTAAAGCTCCCTCTACACTGCCCATCAAACACTCCAGGGCAGGTACAGGGGGTTGGATACAGAGTAAAGCTCCCTCTACACTGTCCCATCACACACTCCCAGGGCAGGTACAGCACGGGGTTAGATACAGAGTAAAGCTCCCTCTACACTGTTCCATCACACTCTCCCAGGGCAGGTACAGCACGGGGTTAGATACAGAGTAAAGCTCCCTCTACACTGTCCCATCAAACACTCCCAGGGCAGGTACAGCATGGGTTTAGATACAGAGTAAAGCTCCCTCTACACTGTCCCATCAAACACTCCCAGGGCAGGTACAGGGGGTTAGATACAGAGTAAAGCTCCCTCTACACTGTCCCATCAAACACTCCCAGGGCAGGTACAGCATGGGTTTAGATACAGAGTAAAGCTCCCTCTACACTGTCCCATCAAACACTCCCAGGGCAGGTACAGCACGGGGTTAGATACAGAGTAAAGCTCCCTCTACACTGTCCCATCAAACACTCCCAGGCCAGGTACAGCACGGGGTTAGATACAGAGTAAATCTCCCTCGACACTGTCCCATCAAACACTCCCAGGGCAGGTACAGGGGGTTAGATACAGAGTAAAGCTCCCTCTACACCGTCCCATCAAACACTCCCAGGGCAGGTATAGGGGGTTAGATACAGAGTAAAGCTCCCTCTACACTGTCCCATCAGACACTCCCAGGGCAGGTACAGCACGGGGTTAGATACAGAGTAAAGCTCCCTCTACACTGTCCCATCACACTCTCCCAGGGCAGGTACAGCACGGGGTTAGATACAGAGTAAAGCTCCCTCCATACTGTCCCATCAAACACTCCCAGGGCAGGTACAGCACGGGGTTAGATACAGAGTAAAGCTCCCTCTACACTGTCCCATCAAACACTCCCAGGGCAGGTACAGCACGGGGTTAGTTACAGAGTAAATCTCCCTCTACTCTGTCCCATTTTAAAAAAGGAGGGAGAGAGAAAACAGGGAATTATAGACCGGTCAGCCTGACCTCAGTAGTGGGTAAAATGATGGAATCAATTATTAAGGATGTCATAGCAGCGCATTTGGAAAATGGTGACATGATAGGTCCAAGTCAGCATGGATTTGTGAAAGGGAAATCATGCTTGACAAATCTTCTGGAATTTTTTGAGGATGTTACCAGTAGAGTGGACAAGGGAGAACCAGTTGATGTGGTATATTTGGACTTTCAGAAGGCTTTCGACAAGGTCCCACACAAGAGATTAATGTGCAAAGTTAAAGCACATGGGATTGGGGGTAGTGTGCTGACATGGATTGAGAACTGGTTGTCAGACAGGAAGCAAAGAGTTGGAGTAAATGGGTACTTTTCAGAATGGCAGGCAGTGACTAGTGGGGTACCGCAAGGTTCTGTGCTGGGGCCCCAGCTGTTTACACTGTAAATTAATGATTTAGACGAGGGGATTAAATGTAGTATCTCCAAATTTGCGGATGACACTAAGTTGGGTGGCAGTGTGAGCTGCGAGGAGGATGCTATGAGGCTGCAGAGTGACTTGGATAGGTTAGGTGAGTGGGCAAATGCGTGGCAGATGAAGTATAATGTGGATAAATGTGAGGTTATCCACTTTGGTGGTAAAAACAGAGAGACAGACTATTATCTGAATGGTGACAGATTAGGAAAAGGGAAGGTGCAACGAGACCTGGGTGTCATGGTTCATCAGTCATTGAAGGTTGGCATGCAGGTACAGCAGGTGGTTAAGAAAGCAAATGGCATGTTGGCCTTCATAGCGAGGGGATTTGAGTACAGGGGCAGGGAGGTGTTGCTACAGTTGTACAGGGCCTTGGTGAGGCCAGACCTGGAGTATTGTATACAGTTTTGGTCTCCTAACTTGAGGAAGGACATTCTTGCTATTGAGGGAGTGCAGCGAAGATTCACCAGACTGATTCCCGGGATGGCGGGACTGACCTATCAAGAAAGACTGGATCAACTGGGCTTGTATTCACTGGAGTTCAGAAGAATGAGAGGGGACCTCATAGAAACGTTTAAAATTCGGACGGGTTTAGACAGGTTAGATGCAGGAAGAATGTTCCCAATGTTGGGGAAGTCCAGAACCAGGGGTCACAGTCTAAGGATAAGGGGTAAGCCATTTAGGACCGAGATGAGGAGAAACTTCTTCACCCAGAGAGTGGTGAACCTGTGGAATTCTCTACCACAGAAAGTAGTTGAGGCCAATTCACTAAATATATTCAAAAGGGAGTTAGATGAAGTCCTTACTACTCGGGGGATCAAGGGGTATGGTGAGAAAGCAGGAATGGGGTACTGAAGTTGCATGTTCAGCCATGAACTCATTGAATGGCGGTGCAGGCTAGAAGGGCTGAATGGCCTACTCCTGCACCTATTTTCTATCTTTCTATGTCCCATCAAACACTCCCAGGGCAGGTACAGGCTGTTGTACTTACTGAGAGAGGCCGGGCCCATCCCTTTAAGCACAGCCCGTCTCCCCGTGTTCTCGATCAGTGCTTGCACTTGCCCCGACGTCAGCGTGGTGTCGACGAGAACTTGCTCCGTGCTCAGATTTATATCCACCGACTGGATTCCTGCAAATCAAGTGGAGGCAGGTCAGCAAGAACAGTCATCTTTGCACCCGGCCGTACTAACTCCTGATGGGGGGGGTGGAGATGCCGCAGTTGTTAGTATACCTCTCATCCTCCCCCGAAGGTGCCGATTCAGTCGGGCACACGGCGCCACACAGCAATTGCCTCGCTCGTAACTCACCCAAACAGGCTGCGGGTGAGCTGGGATAGGCAGAGATCGATTTCTCTCTCTGATGCGTTCATAATAAAGGATGAAACGGAGTACGTTGAACAGTGAGCAAGTGTGAGCTCAGCTCCTTTAATAAGACTCCAGAGTGCAGGTCCCGCCTGGGTGGCCTGCTTATATACCGTGCTCCCAAGGGATGCTGGGATCCCTTGAGACTCCAACAGGTCGGCCCTCTGGTGGTGGTGTGATACAGGTTGCAAGGGGTTAAATACATAACACTCTCTCCCTCTCACAAACACGCTCTTGCTCTCTCGCGCGCGCCGCGCACACACACACACGCTCTCGCTCTCTCGCGCACGCTCTCTCGCGCGCACTCTCGCTCTCTCGCACGCGCACTCTCGCTCTCTCACGCACGCTCTCTCGCGTGCGCCGCGCACACACACACACGCTCTCGCTCTCTCGCGCGCGCCGCGCACACACACACGCTCTCGCTCTCTCGCGCGCGCCGCGCACACACACACACGCTCTCGCTCTCTCGCGCACGCACTCTCGCTCTCTCACGCACGCGCGCGCACTCTCGCTCTCTCGCGCACGCGCGCCCACTCTCGCTCTCTCGCGCACGCTCTCTCGCTCTCTCACGCACGCTCTCTCGCGCGCACTCTCGCTCTCTCGCGCGCGCACTCTCGCTCTCTCGCGTGCGCACTCTCGCTCTCTCGCGCGCGCACTCTCGCTCGCACTCTCGCACTCTCGCGCGCGCTCTCTCGCTCTCGCGCGCACACGCTCTCTCTTAGATCTGGTACTGTGTAATGAGACAAACAAGCTCATAGTAAAGGATCCTCTAGGCATGCGTGACCAGAACATGGTTGAATTTCAAATGCAGTTGGAGGGTGAGAAAGTTGGATCTCAAACCAGTGTCCTAAGCTTAAATAAGGGAGAACTACAAAGGTATGAAGGCTGCGCTGGCTAAAGTGGACTGGGAAAATAGATTAAAGTATGGGCCGGCTGATGAGCACTGGCAGACATTTAAGGAGATATTTAATAACTCGCAACAAAAATATATCCCAATGAGAAGGAAAGACTGTAAGAGAAGGGATAACCATCCGTGGCTAACTGAGAAACTAAGGGATGTTGCCTAAGACTAGTGGGAGGCCAGAGGATTGAGAAATGTTTAAAAGCCAACAACTGAAAAAAAATGATAAAAAAAAAGAGGGAAGATAGATTATGAAAGTAAACTAGCACGAAATATAAAAACAGATAATAAGAGTGTTTACCGGTACATAAAAAGGAAAAGTGCGGCTAAAGGAAATGTTGGAGGATGAGACTGAGGAATTAATAATGGGGAACAGGGAAATGGCAGAGACGTTGAACAAATATTTTGTATCGATCTTCACGGTAGAAGACACTAAAAACATCCCAATAGTGGGCTATAGGGAGAGAGAAACTTTAGACAATCAGTAAAGAAGTAGTACTTGGTAAAGTAATCGGACTAAAGGCGGATCGGTCCCTTGGACCTGATGGCTTACATCCTAGGGTCTTGAAGTACCCCTAAAAAGCCCCAAAGTAAGGTGCATAGCCTGGGATCATTTAAACCTATGTCTGGAAGCTGGGCTGGAGAAAGCACTGTATCAATCCTCATAATAATTATGCTAACTTGCAAAAACTAAAACCAAAAGCAACAAAACTAGCAGTGATATAATAATCGCGAAACATTCGAGCAGGTAAGGCCTTGAGAAGGACACGGTTACCATCTGTACAAGATAAAATGTAACTCGAAAAGAATGTTCAAGACACACAATGCTTTCGTTCAAACAAATGATGAGATGCAGGCTTTGCCTGCGAGATAAGCTTGTACTAAAAAGGTATATAATGCTGTCACTTAGATTTAACTGCGAAGTTGAGAGTCCGAGAACGGGTCTCGATCGCTCTCTTCCCAGGCCTGCGAATAAACCGTTTTGAACCACATCGCGAAGTCTGTCGACTCTACTTGAGTGTCGACCTTGTATATCACTCAGTCCACGCCTCGGTCACCACAGGTCTTAAAAAGAAGTGTCTGCAGAGAATTTACCAAAATTCCCTGGATTTGAAAAACTGCAAATGTAACGCCCCTATTTAAAAAAGGAGGCAGACAGAAAGCAGGTAACTATAGACCAGTTAGCCTAACAACTGTCATTGGGAAAATGTTGGAGTTCATTATTAAGGAAGCAGTAGCAGGACACTTGGAAAAGCATGATTCAATCAAGCAGAGTCAGCACGGTTTTATGAAAGGGTAATCACGTTTGACAAATTTGCTGGAGTTCTTTGAGGATGTAATGAACAGGGTGGATAAGGGGGAACCAGTGGATGTGGTGTATTTGGATTTCCAGAAAGCATTTGATAACATAGAAAAACATAGAAACATAGAAAATAGGTGCAGGAGTAGGCCATTCGGCCCTTCTAGCCTGCACCGCCATTCAATGAGTTCATGACTGAACATGCAACTTCAGTACCCCATTCCTGCTTTCTCGCCATACCCCTTGATCCCCCTAGTAGTAAGGACTTCATCTAACTCCTTTTTGAATATATTTAGTGAATTGGCCTCAACAACTTTCTGTGGTAGAGAATTCCACAGGTTCACCACTCTCTGGGTGAAGAAGTTTCTCCTCATCTCGGTCCTAAATGGCTTACCCCTTATCCTCAGACTGTGACCCCTGGTTCTGGACTTCCCCAACATTGGGAACATTCTTCCTGCATCTAACCTGTCTAAACCCGTCCGAATTTTAAACGTTTCTATGAGGTCCCCTCTCATTCTTCTGAACTCCAGTGAATACAAGCCCAGTTGATCCAGTCTTTCTTGATAGGTCAGTCCCACCATCCCGGGAATCAGTCTGGTGAACCTTCGCTGCGCTCCCTCAATAGCAAGAATGTCCTTCCTCAAATTAGGAGACCAAAACTGTACACAATACTCCAGGTGTGGCCTCACCAAGGCCCTGTACAACTGTAGCAACACCTCCCTGCCCCTGTACTCAAATCCCCTCGCTATGAAGGCCAACATGCCATTTGCTTTCTTAACCGCCTGCTGTACCTGCATGCCAACCTTCAATGACTGATGTAGCATGACAACCAGGTCTTGTTGCACCTCCCCTTTTCCTAATCTGTCACCATTCAGATAATAGTCTGTCTCTCTGTTTTTACCACCAAAGTGGATAACCTCACATTTATCCACATTATACTTCATCTGCCACATAAAAGGTTACTGCACAAGATAAAAGTTCACGGGGTTGGGGGTAATATATTAGCATGGATAGCGGATTGGCTAACTAACAGAAAACAGAGAGTCGGGATAAATGGTTCATTCTCAGGTTGGCAAACAGTAACTAGTGGGGTGCCGCAGGGATCAGTGCTGGGACCCCAACTATTTACAATCTATATTAATGACTTGGATGAAGGGACCGAGTGTATTGTAGCCAAGTTTGCTGATGATACAAAGATGGGAGGAAAAGCAAATTGTGAGGAGGACACAAAAAAAGGGATACAGACAGGCTAAGTGAGTGGGCAAAAATTTGACAGATGGAGTATAATGTGGGAAAATGTGAGGTTATCCACTTTGGCAGAAAAAATAGAAAAGAAAATTATTACTTAAATGGAGAGAAATTGCAAAGTGCTGCAGTACAGAGGGACCTGGGGGTCCTTGTGTATGAAACACAAAAAGTTAGTATGCAGGTACAGCAAGTGATCAGGAAGGCAAATGGAATGTTGGCCTTTATTGCAAGGGGGATAGAATATAAAAGCAGAGAAGTCCTGCTACAACTGTACAGGGTATAGGTGAGGCTACACCTGGAGTACTGCGTACAGTTTTGGTCTCCGTATTTAAGGATATACTCGCATTGGAGGCTGTTCAGAGAAGGTTCACTAGGTTGGTTCCGGGGATGAGGGGGTTGACTTATGAAGATGAGTTGAGTAGGTTGGGCCTCTACTCATTGGAATTCAGATGAGAGAGAGGTGATCTTATCGAAACATATAAGATAATGAGGGGGCTGGACAAGGTGGATGCAGAGAGGATATTTCCACTCATAGGGGAAACTAAAACTAGGGGACATAGTCTCAGAATAAAGGGCCGTCCATTTAAAACTGAGATGAGGAGGAATTTCTTCTCTCAGAGGGTTGTAAATCTGTGGAATTCTCTGCCCCAGAGAGCTGTGGAGGCCGGGTCATTGAATATATTCAAGGCGGAGATGTCGACAGATTTTTGAGCGAGAAGGGAGTGAAGGGTTATGGGGAGCGGGCGGGGAAGTGGAGCTGAGCCCATGATCAGATCAGCCATAAGAACACAAGAAATAGGAGCAGGAGTAAGCCATACGGCCCCTCGGGCCTGCTCCGCCATTTAATACGATCATGGCTGATCTGATCATGGACTCAGGTCCACTTCCCCGCCTGATGCCCATATACCCTTATCGGTTAAGAAACTGTCTATCTGTTGCCTTAAATTTATTCAAGGTCCCGGCTTCTGCATGGCTCGAGGGGCCAAATGGCCGACTCCTGCTCCGATTGTTTTGTGCTCTTGTGAGGGGACCAAGGGCAGTGGGTGCCACCGTGACCTGACTCCCAGTAAGGGCTCAGTGCAGGGGAGATGAAGCGAGCTTTTTTTAAATCGGCTCACAGAGAGAGAGGGTGAACAATCTCAGGTCGGGACCTACCATCAACTCCAGTCAGGGCGTTTCGGACAGCATTGGCACAGCTCTCACAGGTCATCTGCACCGCAAACTCCAACTGAAACCAAACAAGAACTTGCATTTAGGTGGCCCCTTTAATCTCGTGAAACGTCCAAAGGCGTTTCACAGGAGCGATTATCAGACAAAAAGAATTTGACACCGAACCACACAAAGACTTCCATTTATAAAGCACCTTTCACGACCTCCCAAAGGGCTTTACAGCCAATGAGGTACTTTTGGAGGGTAATGGTGACTATGAAACTACCCAATTGTTGTGAAAACCCATCTGGTGAGAAACCCGGCAGCCAATTTGCGCACAGCAAGCTCCCACAAACAGCAATGTGATAATGACCCGGATCATCTGTTTTTTTAAGGTTATATTGACTGAGGAATAAATATTGCCCCCAATACACCGGGGAGAACTCCCCCGGCTCTTCTTCAAATAGTGCCGTGGGATTTTTTATGAGGGCAGACGGGGCCTCGGTTTAATGTCTCATCTGAAAGACGGCACCTCCGACAGTGCGGCGCTCCCTCAGTACTGCCCCTCCGACAGTGCGGCGCTCCCTCAGTACTGCCCCTCCGACAGTGCGGCGCTCCCTCAGTACTGCCCCTCCGACAGTGCGGCGCTCCCTCAGTACTGCCCCTCCGACAGTGCGGCGCTCCCTCAGTACTGCCCCTCCGACAGTGCGGCGCTCCCTCAGTACTGCCCCTCCGACAGTGCGGCGCTCCCTCAGTACTGCCCCTCCGACAGTGCGGCGCTCCCTCAGTACCGTCCCTCCGACAGTGCGGCGCTCCCTCAGTACATCCCTCCGACAGTACGGTGCTCCCGCAGTACCGCCCCTCCGACAGTGCGGCGCTCCCTCAGCACTGCAGTGGGGCGTGTCGGCCTGGATTATCGCGCTCAAGTCTGTTTACACGAGCTGGCTGTATCCGTATCAGCTGGTCCACCTTGTGCAAACCATGACTCGTCACAATTCCACAGAAAACATTCGAAAGCCCCAGAATTTCACAGAAAAGCCCAACGACTGAGTAACAACCGGCTGCCCCGGTGGCAGATATGGGGCTTGAAATTGTTTTTCTACCTTGCTAAAACCACGGTAATGAAAACAAAAAGGAACTCGAGAGACAAGAGGCCGATTGTGTTGAAAACAGAGGCACAGCAGAAACAGAAAGTGACAAAGAGCAAGCAATTCAATTCTAGACTCGATCAAACACGGAATGTGCTTTTAATTGTACTTTCCTGTTTGCAAAAGCACATGCATTGTAAACTATGCAGCAAGGGATACAGATAAGCACTTTATCGTGCCCGAGGATAGCCCATACCTTACTGCTGCTGCTATCTGGGCTCCTTGTAGCTGCCATGTTTAATCAGCGAATTGAACTTTCCCCCAGCTAACCCGGAACCGAAACCCTTCCAGCTCTTGTCTCTCAGTTTGCCTTTAATTGAAGACCATTTTTAAAGCGACATTATCCCCACCCACTGCCAAGCAATTTATTTCTCCCCCGGGTGCATATATATATATATATATATTACTACTGAAACACAACAGTATAAAATGTTGAAGTGTCATTTTATATTTGTACGGTCGGCATTCAGTGTTAGTTTATATATAAGGTACAATTGAGATTTTTTTTTATGTAAAAGGTTTTGCTTTAATTACCCCGTTTCATGGTGTCCCAAAGTGATCAAGTACTTAAGTGTCGTCGCTGTTGTAATGTAGGAAAGGCGGCGGCCAATTTGCGCACAGCAAGCTCCCACAAACAGCCCTGTGATAATGAGAATGCATCATCTGTTTTAGCGATGTTGGTGTTATGTACGCAATAAAGGTTCAAACTGAGTGCTGTATAACTGAACAAGGTACACCCTTGGCTCTGCTTTATTACGACCCAAAGTGCCTGACTCACCAAATCGCTGGCGTTTTATACCAGAGCAGCAGCACGTGCGTGCTGTTCAGTGGCCTCCAACAATGACGCCATCTGGTGGCTACAAACAGCATGTACACACACGACACTTGGTGGAGGGATAAATATTGGTCCAGCACACCTCTCTCTGGTCTTCTTCCAATAGTGGCCAAGGGATCTTTTTACATCCATCCGAGAGGGCCTCAGATTAACGTGTCACCTGGTAGACGGCACCGTCCCTCCGACAGTGCGGCGCTCCCTCAGTACCGCCCCTCCGACAGTGCGGTGCTCCCTCAGTACTGCCCCTCCGACAGTGCGGTGCTCCCTCAGTACTGCCCCTCCGACAGTGCAGCACTCCCTCAGCACCGCCCCTCCGACAGTGCGGCACTCCCTCAGCACCGCCCCTCCGACAGTGCGGCGCTCCCTCAGTACTGCCCCTCCGACAGTGCGGCGCTCCCTCAGTACATCCCTCCGACAGTGCGGCACTCCCTCAGTACCGTCCCTCCGACAGTGCGGCGCTCCCTCAGTACATCCCTCCGACAGTACGGCTCTCCCGCAGTACCGCCCCTCCGACAGTGTGGCCCTCCCTCAGTACTGCCCCTCCGACAGTGCGGCGCTCCCGCAGTACCGCCCCTCCGACAGTGTGGCCCTCCCTCAGTACTGCCCCTCCGACAGTGCGGCGCTCCCTCAGTACATCCCTCCGACAGTACGGCTCTCCCGCAGTACCGTCCCTCCGACAGTGTGGCCCTCCCTCAGTACTGCCCCTCCGACAGTGCGGCGCTCCCTCAGTACTGCCCCTCCGACAGTGCGGCGCTCCCTCAGTACATCCCTCCGACAGTGTGGCGCTCCCTCAGTACTGCCCCTCCGACAGTGCGGCGCTCCCTCAGCACTGCAGTGGGGCGTGTCGGCCTGGATTATCGCGCTCAAGTCTGTTAACACGAGCTGGCTGTATCCGTATCAGCTGGGCCACCTTGTGCAAACCATGACTCGTCACAATTCCACAGAAAACATTCGAAAGCCCCAGAATTTCACAGAAAAGCCCAACGACTGAGTAACAACCGGCTGCCCCGGTGGCAGATATGGGGCTTGAAATTGTTTTTCTACCTTGCTAAAACCACGGTAATGAAAGCAAAAAGGAACTCGAGAGACAAGAGGCCGATTGTGTTGAAAACAGAGGCACAGCAGAAGCAGAAAGTGACAAAGAGCAAGCAATTCAATTCTAGACTCGATCAAACACGGAATGTGCTTTTAATTGTACTTTCCTGTTTGCAAAAGCACATGCATTGTAAACTATGCAGCAAGGGATACAGATAAGCACTTTATCGTGCCCGAGGATAGCCCATACCTTACTGCTGCTGCTATCTGGGCTCCTTGTAGCTGCCATGTTTAATCAGCGAATTGAACTTTCCCCCAGCTAACCCGGAACCGAAACCCTTCCAGCTCTTGTCTCTCAGTTTGCCTTTAATTGAAGACCATTTTTAAAGCGACATTATCCCCACCCACTGCCAAGCAATTTATTTCTCCCCCGGGTGCATATATATATATATATATATATATTACTACTGAAACACAACAGTATAAAATGTTGAAGTGTCATTTTATATTTGTACGGTCGGCATTCAATGTTAGTTTATATATAAGGTACAATTGAGATTTTTTTTAATGTAAAAGGTTTTGCTTTAATTACCCCGTTTCATGGTGTCCCAAAGTGATCAAGTACTTAAGTGTCGTCGCTGTTGTAATGTAGGAAAGGCGGCGGCCAATTTGCGCACAGCAAGCTCCCACAAACAGCCCTGTGATAATGAGAATGCATCATCTGTTTTAGCGATGTTGGTGTTATGTACGCAATAAAGGTTCAAACTGAGTGCTGTATAACTGAACAAGGTACACCCTTGGCTCTGCTTTATTACGACCCAAAGTGCCTGACTCACCAAATCGCTGGCCTTTTATACCAGAGCAGCAGCATGTGCGTGCTGTTCAGTGGCCTCCAACAATGACGCCATCTGGTGGCTACAAACAGCATGTACACACACGACACTTGGTGGAGGGATAAATATTGGCCCAGCACACCTCTCTCTGGTCTTCTTCCAATAGTGGCCAAGGGATCGTTTTACATCCATCCGAGAGGGCCTCAGATTAACGTGTCACCTGGTAGACGGCACCTCCAACAGTGCGGCACTCCCTCAGTACCGTCCCTCCGACAGTGCGGCGCTCCCTCAGTACCGCCCCTCCGACAGTGCGGCGCTCCCTCAGTACTGCCCCTCCGACAGTGCGGCGCTCCCTCAGTACATCCCTCCGACAGTGCGGCACTCCCTCAGTACCGCCCCTCCGACAGTGCGGCGCTCCCTCAGTACATCCCTCCGACAGTACGGCGCTCCCGCAGTACCGCCCCTCCGACAGTGTGGCCCTCCCTCAGTACATCCCTCCGACAGTGCGGCGCTCCCTCAGTACTGCCCCTCCGACAGTGTGGCGCTCCCTCAGCACTGCAGTGGGGCGTGTCGGCCTGGATTATCGCGCTCAAGTCTGTTAACACGAGCTGGCTGTATCCGTATCAGCTGGGCCACCTTGTGCAAACCATGACTCGTCACAATTCCACAGAAAACATTCGAAAGCCCCAGAATTTCACAGAAAAGCCCAACGACTGAGTAACAACCGGCTGCCCCGGTGGCAGATATGGGGCTTGAAATTGTTTATCTACCTTGCTAAAACCACGGTAATGAAAGCAAAAAGGAACTCGAGAGACAAGAGGCCGATTGTGTTGAAAACAGAGGCACAGCAGAAGCAGAAAGTGACAAAGAGCAAGCAATTCAATTCTAGACTCGATCAAACACGGAATGTGCTTTTAATTGTACTTTCCTGTTTGCAAAAGCACATGCATTGTAAACTATGCAGCAAGGGATACAGATAAGCACTTTATCGTGCCCGAGGATAGCCCATACCTTACTGCTGCTGCTATCTGGGCTCCTTGTAGCTGCCATGTTTAATCAGCGAATTGAACTTTCCCCCAGCTAACCCGGAACCGAAACCCTTCCAGCTCTTGTCTCTCAGTTTGCCTTTAATTGAAGACCATTTTTAAAGCGACATTATCCCCACCCACTGCCAAGCAATTTATTTCTCCCCCGGGTGCATATATATATATATATATTACTACTGAAACACAACAGTATAAAATGTTGAAGTGTCATTTTATATTTGTACGGTCGGCATTCAATGTTAGTTTATATATAAGGTACAATTGAAATTTTTTTTAATGTAAAAGGTTTTGCTTTAATTAGCCCGTTTCATGGTGTCCCAAAGTGATCAAGTACTTAAGTGTCGTCGCTGTTGTAATGTAGGAAAGGCGGCGGCCAATTTGCGCACAGCAAGCTCCCACAAACAGCCCTGTGATAATGAGAATGCATCATCTGTTTTAGCGATGTTGGTGTTATGTACGCAATAAAGGTTCAAACTGAGTGCTGTTTAACTGAACAAGGTACACCCTTGGCTCTGCTTTATTACGACCCAAAGTGCCTGACTCACCAAATCGCTGGCCTTTTATACCAGAGCAGCAGCACGTGCGTGCTGTTCAGTGGCCTCCAACAATGACGCCATCTGGTGGCTACAAACAGCATGTACACACACGACACTTGGTGGAGGGATAAATATTGGCCCAGCACACCTCTCTCTGGTCTTCTTCCAATAGTGGCCAAGGGATCTTTTTACATCCATCCGAGAGGACCTCAGATTAATGTGTCACCTGGGAGACGGCACCTCCGACAATGCGGCGCTCCCTCAGTACCGCCCCTCTGACAGTACGGTGCTCCCTCAGTACCGCCCCTCCGACAGTGCGGCGCTCCCTCAGTATTGCCCCTCCGACAGTGCGGTGCTCCCTCAGTACCGCCCCTCCGACAGTGCGGCGCTCCCTCAGTACTGCCCCTCCGACAGTGCGGTGCTCCCTCAGTACTGCCCCTCCGACAGTGCAGCACTCCCTCAGCACCGCCCCTCCGACAGTGCGGCGCTCCCTCAGTACCGCCCCTCCGACAGTGCGGCGCTCCCTCAGTACATCCCTCCGACAGTGCGGCACTCCCTCAGTACCGTCCCTCCGACAGTGCGGCGCTCCCTCAGTACCGCCCCTCCGACAGTGCGGTGCTCCCTCAGTACTGCCCCTCCGACAGTGCGGCACTCCCTCAGCACCGCCCCTCCGACAGTGCGGCACTCCCTCAGCACCGCCCCTCCGACAGTGCGGCGCTCCCTCAGTACTGTCCCTCTGACAGTGCGGCGCTCCCTCAGTACTGCCCCTCCGACAGTGCGGTGCTCCCTCAGTACTGTCCCTCCGACAGTGCGGCGCTCCCTCAGTACCGCCCCTCCGACAGTGCGGCGCTCCCTCAGTACTGCCCCTCCGACAGTGCGGTGCTCCCTCAGTACTGTCCCTCCGACAGTGCGCCGCTCCCTCAGTACTGCCCCTCCGACAGTGCGGCACTCCCTCAGTACTGTCCCTCCGACAGTGCGGCGCTCCCTCAGTACTGCCCCTCCGACAGTGCGGCGCTCCCTCAGTACCGCCCCTCCGACAGTGCGGCGCTCCCTCAGTACCGCACCTCCGACAGTGCGGCGCTCCCTCAGTACCGCCCCTCCGACAGTGCGGCGCTCCCGCAGTACCGCCCCTCCGACAGTGCGGTGCTCCCTCAGTACCGCCCCTCCGACAGTGCGGCACTCCCTCAGTACTGCCCCTCCGACAGTGCGGCACTCCCTCAGTACTGCCCCTCCGACAGTGCGGCGCTCCCTCAGTACCGCCCCTCCGACAGTGTGGCCCTCCCTCAGTACTGCCCCTCCGACAGTGCGGCACTCCCTCAGTACTGCCCCTCCGACAGTGCGGCACTCCCTCAGTACCGCCCTTCTGACAGTGTGGCCCTCCCTCAGTACTGCCCCTCCGACAGTGTGGCGCTCCCTCAGCACTGCAGTGGGACGTGTCGGCCTGGATTATCGCGCTCAAGTCTGTTAACACGAGCTGGCTGTATCCGTATCAGCTGGGCCACCTTGTGCAAACCATGACTCGTCACAATTCCACAGAAAACATTCGAAAGCCCCAGAATTTCACAGAAAAGCCCAACGACTGAGTAACAACCGGCTGCCCCGGTGGCAGATATGGGGCTTGAAATTGTTTTTCTACCTTGCTAAAACCACGGTAATGAAAACAAAAAGGAACTCGAGAGACAAGAGGCCGATTGTGTTGAAAACAGAGGCACAGCAGAAACAGAAAGTGACAAAGAGCAAGCAATTCAATTCTAGACTCGATCAAACACGGAATGTGCTTTTAATTGTACTTTCCTGTTTGCAAAAGCACATGCATTGTAAACTATGCAGCAAGGGATACAGATAAGCACTTTATCGTGCCCGAGGATAGCCCATACCTTACTGCTGCTGCTATCTGGGCTCCTTGTAGCTGCCATGTTTAATCAGCGAATTGAACTTTCCCCCAGCTAACCCGGAACCGAAACCCTTCCAGCTCTTGTCTCTCAGTTTGCCTTTAATTGAAGACCATTTTTAAAGCGACATTATCCCCACCCACTGCCAAGCAATTTATTTCACCCCCGGGTGCATATATATATATATATATATATTACTACTGAAACACAACAGCATAAACTGTTGAAGTGTCATTTTATATTTGTACGGTCGGCATTCAATGTTAGTTTATATATAAGGTACAATTGAGATTTTTTTTAATGTAAAAGGTTTTGCTTTAATTAGCCCGTTTCATGGTGTCCCAAAGTGATCAAGTACTTAAGTGTCGTCGCTGTTGTAATGTAGGAAAGGCGGCGGCCAATTTGCGCACAGCAAGCTCCCACAAACAGCCCTGTGATAATGAGAATGCATCATCTGTTTTAGCGATGTTGGTGTTATGTACGCAATAAAGGTTCAAACTGAGTGCTGTTTAACTGAACAAGGTACACCCTTGGCTCTGCTTTATTACGACCCAAAGTGCCTGACTCACCAAATCGCTGGCCTTTTATACCAGAGCAGCAGCACGTGCGTGCTGTTCAGTGGCCTCCAACAATGACGCCATCTGGTGGCTACAAACAGCATGTACACACACGACACTTGGTGGAGGGATAAATATTGGCCCAGCACACCTCTCTCTGGTCTTCTTCCAATAGTGGCCAAGGGATCTTTTTACATCCATCCGAGAGGACCTCAGATTAATGTGTCACCTGGGAGACGGCACCTCCGACAATGCGGCGCTCCCTCAGTACCGCCCCTCTGACAGTACGGTGCTCCCTCAGTACCGCCCCTCCGACAGTGCGGCGCTCCCTCAGTATTGCCCCTCCGACAGTGCGGTGCTCCCTCAGTACCGCCCCTCCGACAGTGCGGCGCTCCCTCAGTACTGCCCCTCCGACAGTGCGGTGCTCCCTCAGTACTGCCCCTCCGACAGTGCAGCACTCCCTCAGCACCGCCCCTCCGACAGTGCGGCGCTCCCTCAGTACTGCCCCTCCGACAGTGCGGCGCTCCCTCAGTACATCCCTCCGACAGTGCGGCACTCCCTCAGTACCGTCCCTCCGACAGTGCGGCGCTCCCTCAGTACCGCCCCTCCGACAGTGCGGTGCTCCCTCAGTACTGCCCCTCCGACAGTGCGGCACTCCCTCAGCACCGCCCCTCCGACAGTGCGGCACTCCCTCAGCACCGCCCCTCCGACAGTGCGGCGCTCCCTCAGTACTGTCCCTCTGACAGTGCGGCGCTCCCTCAGTACTGCCCCTCCGACAGTGCGGTGCTCCCTCAGTACTGTCCCTCCGACAGTGCGGCGCTCCCTCAGTACCGCCCCTCCGACAGTGCGGTGCTCCCTCAGTACTGCCCCTCCGACAGTGCGGCGCTCCCTCAGTACATCCCTCCGACAGTGCGGCACTCCCTCAGTACCGTCCCTCCGACAGTGCGGCGCTCCCTTAGTACCGCCCCTCCGACAGTGCGGTGCTCCCTCAGTACTGCCCCTCCGACAGTGCGGCACTCCCTCAGCACCGCCCCTCCGACAGTGCGGCACTCCCTCAGCACCGCCCCTCCGACAGTGCGGCGCTCCCTCAGTACTGTCCCTCCGACAGTGCGGCGCTCCCTCAGTACTGCCCCTCCGACAGTGCGGCGCTCCCTCAGTACCGCCCCTCCGACAGTGCGGTGCTCCCTCAGTACTGCCCCTCCGACAGTGCGGCACTCCCTCAGCACCGCCCCTCCGACAGTGCGGCACTCCCTCAGCACCGCCCCTCCGACAGTGCGGCGCTCCCTCAGTACTGTCCCTCCGACAGTGCGGCGCTCCCTCAGTACTGCCCCTCCGACAGTGCGGCGCTCCCTCAGTACTGACCCTCCGACAGTGCGCCGCTCCCTCAGTACTGCCCCTCCGACAGTGCGGCACTCCCTCAGTACCGCCCCTCCGACAGTGCGGCGCTCCCTCAGTACTGCCCCTCCGACAGTGCGGCGCTCCCTCAGTACCGCCCCTCTGACAGTGCGGTGCTCCCTCAGTACTGCCCCTCCGACAGTGCGGCACTCCCTCAGTACCGCCCCTCCGACAGTGCGGCGCTCCCTCAGTACTGCCCCTCCGACAGTGCGGCACTCCCTCAGTACTGCCCCTCCGACAGTGCGGCACTCCCTCAGTACTGCCCCTCCGACAGTGCGGCACTCCCTCAGTACCGCCCCTCCGACAGTGCGGCGCTCCCTCAGTAGTTTTTTGTGAGCATTAGCTTTCAGGTGTTTAAAAAAAAAGCCCTTTCCTTCCTTGCTGCTGTTGGGAATTAATGTATGAACTGCACCCTCCGCTACCCCCCACCCCCAAAACTGCAATCCTAAAATTTGCATCCTCTTGCTCAAGTCCATCTGTAGCCTCGTTCCTTCCCATCTCTGTAACCTCCTCCACCCCTGAGGGAGTGCCGCACTGTCGGAGGGGCAGTACTGAGGGAGCGCTGCACTGTCGGAGGGGCAGTACTGAGGGAGCAGGGCACTGTCGGAGAGGTAGTACTGAGGGAACGCCGCACTGTCAGAGGGGCAGTACTGAGGGAGCGCCGCACTGTCGGATGGGCTGTCTTTCAAATGAGACGTTAAACCGAGGTCCCGTCTGCCCTCTCAGGTGAACGTAAAAGATCCCACGGCCACTATTTCGAAGAAGAGCAGGGGGAGTTCTCCCCGGTGTCCTGGGACCAATATTTATCCCTCAATCAATGTAACAAAAAAACAGATGATCCGGGTCATTATCACAGTGCTGTGTGTGGGAGCTTGCTGTGCGCAAATTGGTGTTTCCCACATTACAGCAGTGACCACACTCCAAAAGTACTTAATTGGCTGTAAAGCGCTTTGAGACGTCTGGTGATCGTGAAAGGCGCTATATAAATGCAAATTTTTCTTTCTTTACTGGATCTCTGCGTTCCTCCAACTCTGGCCTCTTGTGCATCCTGCATTCCCTCGCTCCACCATTGGTGGCCGTGCCTTCTGCCATCTAAGTTTCAAGCTCTGGAATTCATGCCCTAATCATCTCATTCCTCATTTAAGATGCTGCTTAAAACATACCACACTCGACTTTGAGTCACTTGTCCTAATATCTCCTTCTTTGGTTCGCTGTCAAGTCTTGCCCGATTATGCTGCTGTGATGCACCATGGGACGTTTTACTACTTTAAAGGCGGTATCGAACCATCATCATCTTAGGCCGGCCCTCGATCGAGGATGACTTGCTTCCACGAGAGTTCACTGATGTTTCAATGAAGGAGCTAATATTCCGGATCCCGAACTACATCCTGAAGGGTGGAAGGTGCCTGTGGGTGGATTTTTTTAACGTGGGGTGACCGTTGCACACCAGCCACCACACGGGGCTTGACAGAGCGAGGTCTTGGTCCAGGGGCAAGGGTTAACCAGGACGACCGGAGACCAGCTCTGCTGCACGGACCCAGTGCGCGCACGTATCGCACACAGTGTGGGGCTGGGCCCGTGCTGCCCCTGGGCCCCTGGCCTCTTCTGGGCCCCGTACCTCCACCATGATGTTCCAGGGCCCAGCGCTCCAGCTCTATTGATAGCCCCGACCTGCGGTGGTGTCCTCACACAGGTCGGGGCGGCCCACGGTATAGGACCATAGAATGGCTCGAGCACAGTAGGAGGCCATTCGGCTCAGAGCCTGTGCCAGCTCTCTACAAGAGATGCAGAAACCCTCGCCACATTTAAAAGGTGCTTGGATGGGCACCTGAAGTGCAGGGTTACGGACCTAGAGCCGGTAATTGGGATTAGACTGGATGACCTTTTGTTGGACGGCGCAGATACGATAGTAAAGCACTGCCGGGAATCGAATACGGCCAGGGTGATCTCCTGGACTAGTGTCGATCGCCTGGATGGGTCGGAGAGGAACTGTCTATTTCGGTCTTAAATTTATTCAATGTCCCGGCTTCCACAGCTCTCTGAGGCAGCGAATTCCACAGATCTACAACTCTCTGAGAGAAGAAATTTCTTCTCATCTCAGTTTTAAATGGGCAGCCCCTTATTCGAAGATCATGCCCTCTAGTTCTAGTCTCCCCCATCAGTGGAAACATCCTCTCTGCATCCATCTTGTCGAGCCCCCTCATAATCTTATACGCTTCAATAAGATCACCTCTCATTCTTCACTCAGAGAATTGTGAACCTGTGGAATTCTCTACCACAGAAGGTTGTTGAGGCCAGTTCGTTAGATATATTCAAAAGGGAGTTAGATGTGGCCCTTACGGCTAAAGGAATCAAGGGGTATGGAGAGAAAGCGGGAATGGGGTACTGAAGTTGCATGATCAGCCATGATCATATTGAATGGTGGTGCAGGCTCGAAGGGCCGAATGGCCTACTCCTGCACCTATTTTCTATGTTTCTTCTGAATTCCAATGAGTAGAGGCCCAACCTGCTCAAC
Organism: Pristiophorus japonicus; assembly: GCF_044704955.1. Classification (NCBI taxonomy): domain Eukaryota; kingdom Metazoa; phylum Chordata; class Chondrichthyes; family Pristiophoridae; genus Pristiophorus; species Pristiophorus japonicus. The sequence goes on along the minus strand of NC_092003.1, from coordinate 7,043,397 downwards.
CTTCCCTCAGAAGTCAACCCCCTCATCCCCGGAATCAACCGAGTGAACCTTCTCTGAACTGCCTCCAAAGCAAGTATATCCTAAAGTGCGGTGCCCAGAATTGGACACAATACTCCAGTTGTGTTATAAAGATTCATCACAACTTCCTTGCTTTTGTACTATTTATTTAGTCCAGGATCCCATATGCTTTTTTTTTGCTAAAACCACTTCCTCAACCTGTCCTGTCACCTTCAACGATGTGTACACATATACCCCCAGGCCTCTCTTGTTTGTGCACCTGCTTTAGAATTGTACCCGTTAATTTATATCGTATCTCCTCATTCTTTCTGCCAAAATGTATCACTTCACATTTTTATATCAATGCAACTTGCTCCACTCCTTTTGCAAAGAGGCTGACGCATGTGGCCGGCGGGGACACGATGGGCCGAGATGGCCTCCTTCCGTGCTGTAAATTTCTACGATTCTACGTGGAACTGTTGCCACCGTTGCTGAGCGCCACGCCCGAGTGACACTGCGTCCGATCTCATCCTCCCCGAACGTCCCCAATTGTCACCTTGACAGGAACATAAGAATTCGGAACAGGAGCAGGCCATCTAGCCCCTCGAGCCTGCTCCGCCATTCAACAAGATCATGGCTGATCTGGCCGTGGACTCAGCTCCACTTACCCGCCCGCTCCCCGTAACCCTTAATTCCCTTATTGGTTAAAAATCTATCTATCTGTGACTTGAATACATTCAATGAGCTAGCCTCAACTGCTTCCTTGGGCAGAGAATTCCACAGATTCACAACCCTCTGGGAGAAGAAATTCCTTCTCAACTCGGTTTTAAATTGGCTCCCCCGTATTTTGAGGCTGTGCCCCCGAGTTCTAGTCTCCCTGACCAGTGGAAACAACCTCTCTGCCTCTATCTTGTCTATCCCTTTCATTATTTTAAATGTTTCTGTAAGATCACCCCTCATTCTTCTGAACTCCAACGAGTAAAGACCCAGTGTACTCAATCTATCATAAGGTAACCCCCTTATCTCCGGAATCAGCCTCGTGAATCGTCTCTGTACCCCCTCCAAAGCCAGTATATCCTTCCTTAAGAAAGGTGACCAAAACTGCACGCAGTACTCCAGGTGCGGCCTCACCAATACCCTGTACAGTTGCAGCAGGACCTCCCTGCTTTTGTACTCCATCCCTCTCGCAATGAAGGCCAACATTCCATTCGCCTTCCTGATTACCTGCTGTACCTGCAAACTAACTTTTTGGGATAAAGAGTTTCATTCACAAGGACTCCCAGGTCCCTCTGCACCGCAGCATGTTGTAATTTATCCCCATTCAAATAATATTCCCTTTTACTGTTTTTTTCCCCCAAGGTGGATGACTTTACACTTTCCGACATTGTATTCCGTCTGCCAAACGTTAGCCATTCGCTTAACCTATCTAAATCTCTTTGCAGCCTCTCTGTGTCCTCTACACAACCCGCTTTTCCACTAATCTTTGTGTCATCTGCAAATTTTGTTACACTACACTCTGTCCCCTCTTCCAGGTCATCTATGTATACTGTAAACAGTTGTGGTCCCAGCACCGATCCCTGTGGCACACCACTAACCACCGATTTCCAACCCGAAAAGGACCCATTTATCCCGACTCTCTGCTTTTTGTTCGCCAGCCAATTCTCGATCCATGCTAATACATTTCCTCTGACTCCGCGTACCTTTATCTTCTGCAGTAACCTTTTGTATGGCACCTTATCGAATGCCTTTTGAAAATCTAAATACACCACATCCATCGGTACACCTCTATCCACCATACTCGTTATATCCTCAAAGAATTCCAGTAAATTAGTTAAACATGATTTCCTCTTCATGAATCCATGCTGTGTCTGCTTGATTGCACTATTCCTATCTAGATGTCCCGCTATTTCTTCCTTAATGATAGTTTCAAGCATTTTCCCCACTACAGATGTTAAACTAACCGGCCTATAGTTACCTATCTTTTGTCTGCCCCCTTTTTTAAACAGAGGCGTTACATTAGCTGCTTTCCAATCCGCTGGTACCTCTCCAGAGTCCAGAGAATTTTGGTAGATTATAACGAATGCATCTGCTATAACTTCCGCCATCTCTTAATACCCTGGGATGCATTTCATCGGGACCAGGGGACTTGTCTACCTTGAGTCCCATTAGCCTGTCCAGCACTACCCCACTAGTGATAGTGATTGTCTCAAGGTCCTCCCTTCCCACATTCCTGTGACCAGCAATTTTTGGCATGGTTTTTGTGTCTTCCACTGTGAAGACCGAAGCAAAATAATTGTTTAAGGTCTCAGCCATTTCCACATTTCCCATTATTAAATCCCCCTTCTCATCTTCTAAGGGACCAACATTTACTTTAGTCACTCTTTTCCGTTTTATATATCTGTAAAAGCTTTTACTATCCGTTTTTATGTTTTGCGCAAGTTTACTTTCGTATTCTATCTTTCCTTTCTTTATTGCTTTCTTAGTCATTCTTTGCTGTTGTTTAAAATTTTCCCAATCTTCTATTTTCCTACTAACCTTGGCCATCTTATACGCATTAGTTTTTAATTTGATACTCTCCTTTATTTCCTTGGTTATCCACGGCTGGTTATCCCTTCTCTTACCGCCCTTCTTTTTCACTGGAATATATTTTTGTTGAGCACTATGAAAGAGCTCCTTAAAAGTCCTCCACTGTTCCTCAATTGTGCCACCGTTTAGTCTGTGTTTCCAGTCTACTTTAGCCAACTCTGCCCTCATCTCACTGTAGTCCCCTTTGTTTAAGCATAGTACGCTCGTTTGAGACACTACTTCCTCACCCTCAATCTGTATTACAAATTCAACCATACTGTGATCACTCATTCCGAGAGGATCTTTTACTAGGAGATCGTTTATTATTCCTGTCTCATTACACAGGACCAGATCTAAGATAGCTTGCTCCCTTGTAGGTTCTGTAACATACTGTTCTAAGAAACAATCCTGTATGCATTCTATGAATTCCTCCTCAAGGCTACCCCTTGCGATTTGATTTGACCAATCGATATGTAGGTTAAAATCCCCCATGATTACTGCCGTTCCTTTTTCACATGCCTCCATTATTCCCTTGATTATTGCCCTCCCCACCGTGAAGTTATTATTTGGGGGCCTATAAACTACACCCACCAGTGACTTTTTCCCCTTACTATCTCTAATCTCCACCCACAATGATTGAACATTTTGTTCATTAGAGCCAATATCATCTCTCACAACTGCCCTGATATCATCCTTTATTAACAGAGCTACCCCACCTCCTTTCCCTTCTTGTCTATCTTTCCGAATCGTCAGATACCCCTGTATGTTTAATTCCCAGTCTTGGCCACCCTGCAACCACGTTTCTGTAATGGCCACCAAATCATACCCATTTGTAATGATTTGTGCCATCAACTCATTTACTTTATTTGAATGCTGCGTGCGTTTAGGTAGAGTGTTTTAATACTAGTTTTTAAACCATGATTTTTAGTTTTGATCCCTCCTGCAGCCCCTTTATATTCAGTGGCCCTTTTTTTGCCTTGGGTTTCTCTGCCCTCCACTTTTACTCATCTCCTTGCTGTCTTTTGCTTTTGTCTCCTTTTTGTTTCCCTCTGTCTCCCTGCATTGGTTCCCATCCCCCTGCCATATTAGTTTAACTCCTCCCCAACAGCACTAGCAAACACTTCCCCCTAGGACATTGGTTCCGGTCCTGCCTTGGTGAAGACCATCCGGTTTGTACTGGTCCCACCTCCCCCAGAACCGGTTCCAATGCCCCAGGAATTTGAATCCCTCCCTGCTGCACCACGTATTCATCTGAGCTATCCTGCGATTCCTACTCTGACTAGCACGTGGCACTGGAAGCAATCCTGAGATTACTACTTTTGAGGTCCTACGTTTTAATTTAGCTCCTAGCTCCTTAAATTCGTCTTGTAGGACCTCATCCCTTTTTTAACCTATATCGTTGGTACCAATGTGCACCACGACAACTGGCTGTTCACCCTCCCTTTTTGCTCATGGCCCAAGGACGCCGACCCAGCGTAGTGCCGCTCCCACTGAGATCTGCACGCAGCAGTCCAAACCCTACCACTCCGGGCGTGTCATCGGTTGTTGTCTTTGTATGCCGCAGAGGTATATATGGATACAAGTTAAATCTGTTGCTGCTACCCATAGACTGGGAATCTCGTTTGGGAGTGATTCACCAGAAGCAGGGGACATAATCTAAGGATAAGGGGTAAACCATTTAGGACTGAGATGAGGAGAAACTTCTTCACTCAGAGAGTTGTTAACCTGTGGAATTCTCTACCGCCGACAGTTATTGATGCCAGTTCATTGGATATATTCAAGAGGGAGTTAGATATGGCCCTTAGGGCTAAAGGGATGAAGGGGTATGGAGAGTAAGCAGGAAAGGGGCACTGAGGGAATGATCAGCCACAATCATATTGAATGGTGGCAGAAGGGCTGAATGGCCTACTCCTGCACCTATTTTCTATGAGATTAACAAAAAAGTCTTGCACTTCCATAGCGCCTTTCAAGTCCTCTCGCCGTCCCAAAGCGCTTCACACCAAATGAAGTACCTTTGAGGAGTAGTCACTGTTGTAATGTGGGAAACGTAACAGCCAATTTGCACAAAGCAAGCTCCCACACACAATGTGATAATGACCCAGATCATCTCTTTAATGATGTTGACTGAGGGATAAATATTGGATACATCTATTTGTGCTAACTGAAATGCAGCTTTCTCTCTGATTGGATCTCCGGAACTCTTGCCGATTGGTCCCCTTGGAGGATAAGACACACCCTGGAGTTCCTCTGGAATGTGTAACCGGAACAGCCCAGCCCAAGTACGGAACTACTTTTGTAATTTGATCCATTGCCCCAGCGTAAGTGCATCCTCCGCCAGCTGAAGACCCTTACCCAAGCACTAGACCATAACCCCTCAGACGGGGCATTGTGTGGGATTGTCAACAGGTTTATTGGGTATGAAGTGAATACTGACAGTGTTGTGACTTTTGGATTTCATCCACTCTTAACCATGTCCGCTGTAACATGCACACCAAGCTTTCATGCACCAGAGGGGTTGGAAGAACGTGATCCAACTTCTCAGAGCTCCATCCCCCCTCAAGCTCTCTCCCTCCCTCCACCGCCCCCCCTCTCCTCCACCCCTCCAGCTCGTTCATTCTCTTCTTCCCCCCCCCCCCAGCCCGCTTTCTTGCTCTCTCTCCTCTCCCACCCCCCCCTCCCAGCCCGCTCTCTCTCCTCCCCAGCCCGCTCTCTCCTCCCCCCCCCCCCCCAGCCCGCTCTCTCCTCCCCCCCTCAGCCCGCGCTCTCCTCCCCCCCCCCCAGCCCGCGCTCTCCTCGACCCCCCCTCCCAACTTGCTCTTTCCCCCGCTCTCTCTTCTACCCCCCCCCTGCTCTCTCTCACTTTCTCCCCCCCGCAAGAGCTCGCGCTCTCCCTCTTCTCCCCCTCCCCCCCCAAAACTGACCCTGGCCACCAGCTGCCTGATCGGAGGCCCGGGGCAGCTAATGGATCAGAGACAGTGGAGGCAACGTGTGGTGTCGGTTCCGGATGGAGCGTCGAGGAGGACGCCGGCACCGAAGAGGGTCCGTGGGAATTGTGCTGGGGGATGGGGCAAAGTCGGAGATATCTGTCCCAACTCTCGCTTCTGCGCATGCGTCTGCAGAAGGGAGACTTCGTGCACACAGTTGCTCCGAGAAATATTGGGCTGGACACCGGGGAGAACCCCCCTGCTCTTCTTCCATTAGGTGACAGCGTGATCTTTTACATCCACCCGAGGGGGCAGTCGGAGCCTCATCCAAAAGACGGCACCTCCGACAGTGCAGCGCTGCCCCCGGTACTGCACTGGGAGTGTCGGCCTGGATTTTTGTGCTCAATTCTTTGGAGTGGGTCTCGACCTACTGACTCAGGTGCGTGTGCTGCCCACTGAGCCACAGCTGACACTGTGGCCACAACAGCACCAAGATCAAACCTCCAGACGCACGCAACTCAAACCAGCGAGTTTAAAAAAAAAAACAGGATTAAAGGTCAGTTTGCCTGGGCCCCTGAGAGTGGGCAGCAGAGGTGTGTGTGACACAGCACGGCAGAAACATTTGAAGTCAAAACACACGCAAAAAAGGTATTTCAGATTTCGTTTTATTGAATCTTAGAGCTACACGTTACAAAACACCCCTACCTACCCACCCTTCCAACTCCTTCAATTCAGACACTGGTTCTCTAGTGTAGGCAATTATTACATAAACTACTAAATCATGTCATGCTGGAAGTAAATTAAATGCGCCTCATTTTTATTTTAGTTAACACCAGACAGGACGTATAAACGCACCACCCTGGATCCCATTCCACTCCTACCTCTCCCCCAACCCCCCCCAAAAGCTTCTCTCTCACCACCAATAACCCACCTCATGCCGGGTAGTCATGACGCGCGGGGTAGTCGGTGTCGACCACAAATGTCCGCATAACGCACGCGCTTCGGTAGGAGTCACCGGCTAACCGTTGGGCACAGGATCTCTGCCAAAACTTCACCCCGCCCCCACACACACACACCAGGCAAGGATGCAGTCAAATGAGGTACCCCTCCCCAGAGGACTCAGCCTGGACCAGGGGGGGGATGTACGCGGAACCTTCTGCTCGGTCTCTGCACGGCATGTTTACGCACCGGACCAGCGGAGGGGGAAAGCTGCCCATTTGCACATTACGGCTCCCTCCAAGAGACCACGGGGTTGGGGGGGGGCACCCCTTGAACACGACAGAGGCGCGCGCGCACACTCGCCATGCCCCCTACCTGCCAGAGAATGCAGCTTTGCTCAAGAGTATTACTGTCGCAGCTGTAGAAAGGCACACTCCCACTCGCTCACTCACTCAGCCGGTCCTCTCGCAAACAAGTCCGACAGCCACACGGAAATATTGCAAAAAAAGTCGGCCAATTCTCATCCCGGCCATCTCTTCCGTGCCGGCTGAGCAAACCACGCACGCGTCGGCAATCGAACCCCCCCCCCCTGCCCCCCCGGCTTTCCAGTTTGTGCCAGCGGCATCGATCAGACAGCGGCACCTCGTTTTTCCGGAGCTGGGCAAAAGGGCGTGAACCTTTTCCCTCGGGGAAGTCGGAGGTCCGAACGGTATCCGTAAGCCTCGACCCGGTAACATTCGGCCGTACGCACTTGCAACCGCCCTCCAACACCGCCTCCCCCACCCACCACCCCCCGAGCTGCAGGAAGACAAAAGAAAAGTACAACCAACAGGAGGATCGGCGTTCCGTGTGCGTCGCTCGGCAGTCGGCGTGGGAACAGCGTTGTCGAGGAGGTGTAGGAGTACAGCACCCTGCCCGAGGCAGGGAAGACGGAGAAGCAGCCTTTTATTTTTTTAAATCTTATTATTCGCACCAGCGGTACAGTTAAAAGGGCGAGGATCATTTAAGAGGGGGCTGGAAGTCAGTTCTCCGCCCCAAAGCTGTGCCGCGCACCTCAGCCACCCCCCGGCGCCTCGAGAGCCGCCGGTTTGCGGGCAGGCGCCCGGAGCGGAAACGAGCGTGGGGGGGGTGGGGGCACGGCAGCAGGCAAACGCCCCGATCCCTCCCCTCCCCCTACGGTAACTGTGTTTGCGGACTTGAGCTTCAGTGGCGGATCCCGTGCACCCGCAGCGAACCCCCGGATACCTCGCACAAAACGGCCGCACTCCAGCCGCGAGGGACGGCCGGAGATCGCGGGGGGGGGGGGGGGGGCGGAAGTGGGAACAAG
>NC_092003.1:6914625-7035445 GCF_044704955.1 Pristiophorus japonicus | reverse complement strand
GGCGGCCTTCGCCACACAGAGAGAAGCACTTGCATTCGGGGAGGCGATTAGCAGGATTTGTACGAGGGGAGGTTCGTTGGGTTTTTAAGGAGATCGAGGAGGGGGGGTGGGGGGAGAAACGGGGAGGAAAGTGTTCGGAAAACAAACCCCACCCTCCCCAGCAAAATAAAACCCTGGCGAGTTGCATCTGATCACAAATCATCAGTGGGAACGATAGCGTTGGGAGGGTTTTACAGAACCCGCGGATCACAAGGCTGAGCTGCAGAGATTATATTTTTGAGAGCGAGAGAGAGAGAGAGAGAGAGAGATAGATAGAGATATATTTTGTTTAAACGCTGTTTGGCCACGATGGTGGGGGTCGCGCATTCGTCTGGAGAGAGCAAACTTCTGGTCGGACGGCGGCGGAGGAGGAGGTGGAGGTGGTTGGAATTCGTCGGTTCATTGGGCATAGCGGGTTTCGGTGGAATTATCGTAGTCGAACTGATCATACCTGAGGGGAAAAAGCACATCATATCAATACAGGGAAGGGCAGCACGGAACGATGCCCGCGCATTCACCGAGTGGGAGCCAGGCCGGAATCAAACGCACGCGGGGCTTAAAACGACGGAGGGGGGGGGGGGGGGAGGGGAGGGATTTATGCTCTCCATGTGCACCCCCGCCACCGAAACGAAAAAATCTTACCGCGGGAATTTGACCGGGTTATGTGCGTGTACCCGAGCCCTTGTGTTCTGCCCCCCCCCCCCCCATATCACCCGAAAGTCCTATTCTTTTCGAATAGATAATCTATCCAACGACTCTTCGTCCCTCAACCTGCTCACAGACCAACGAGCCGCCGATTTTTAAATAGGAAAAATCACGCACGACTCTTGCACCCACCAAGAATGTCGTAAAAGAGTTTAAACAGGAACTTTTTTCGCAGTGTAGTCACAGAAAAAGGTTAGTGTGCAGGTCCAGCAAGTGATCAGGAAGGCCAATGGAATCTTGGCCTTTATTGCAAAGGGGGATGGAGTATAAAAGCAGGGAAGTCTTGCTACAGTTATACAGGGTATTGGTGAGGCCACACCTGGAGTACTGCGTGCAGTTTTGGTTTCCATTTTTACGAAAGGATAGACTTGCTTTGTTCAGTTCAGAGAAGGTTCACTCAGTTGATTCCGGGGATGAGGGGATTGACTTATGAGGAAAGGTTGAGGAGGTTGGGCCTCTACTCATTGGAATTCAGAAGAATGAGAGGTGATCTTGTTGAAACGTATAAGATTATGAGGGGGCTTGACAAGGTGGATGCAGAGAGGATGTTTCCACTGATGGGGGAGACTAGAACTAGGGGGCATGGTCTTAGAATAAGGGGCCGCCCATTTAAAACTGAGATGAGGAGGAATTTCTTCTCAGAGGGTTATAAATCTGTGGAATTCGCTGCCTCAGAGAGCTGTGGAAGCCGGGACATTGAATACATTTAAGACAGAAATAGATAGTTTCTTAAACGATAAGGGAATAAGGGAGCGGGCAGGGAAGTGGAGCTGAGTCCATGATCGGATCAGCCATGATCGTATCAAATGGCGGAGCAGGCTCGAGTGGCCTTTTGGCCTACTCCTGCTCCTATTTCTTCTGAAATGGGGATAAATACAGCCCATGGGTAGTTCCCCTGTTTTATTATCCATACACTTTGCGTGAAACTTCTCCAGAGAACAAAACAGAATTTGCTTTGTGGGCGGAGTCAGTGGGGAAAGGGAGGATAACAAAGCAAGCAGCTTCGCTCGTGAACGGTTTTATCTCGCAGAATACGAGGCTGCAACATCTCGAAGTGGGCAGCCGGACTCAACACACCAAACCCAACTGGGAGATTGGGGGGGGTGGAAAGAAAGAAGCAGCCATCATAAAAGATATTAATGGAACAGTGGACCAACAATCGTCACACCGAGCCCCAGGAGGGTTTAAACCCCACACTGCACCAAATACAGACACAGGGTTCACTTGAGGGTTACGTTCCTTCGTCTTGCGAAGCGTAACCGCGAAGGAAAGTCACGCTGCTCCCAAATGCCGCACACCCATCAGCTGCTGAATCTTCACCAAGGACATAGGAGCTTCCTCGCATCATGGTAAAGGAACGTATCTGCCCCCAGAGATCTCGCTCCTCATTCCCGCTTTAGTAACCCCTCCCCCCCCCCCCCCCGATCAAAGCTCTGACGTGATCACTTCCTTTTATCATTTGCGGTACTTGGAAAAGGGTCAATGGGAAGACAAAAGCGCCAACTTGTATTTATATAGCGCCTTTAACATGGAGAAACACCCCAAGGCGCTTCACAGGAGATTCATGAGACAAGACAGTTGACATCAAGCCACATAAGGAGAAATTAGGGTAGGTGACCATAAATTTTTAAGGAGCATCTTGGAGGAAAGAGGCGGAGAGGTTTAAGGAAGGAGTTCTAGAGCTTGGGGCCCAGGCAACAGAAGGCATGGCCACTGATGGTGGAGCGACTATAGTCAGGGATGCTCAAGGGGGCAGAATTAGAGGAGCGCAGACATCTCGGGGGGGTTGTGGGGCTGGAGGAGATTACAGAGATAGGGGGGAGCGAGGGCCATGGAGGGATTTGTGAACAAGGATGAGAATTTTGAAATCGAGGTGGTGTTTAACAGGGAGCCAATGTAGGTCAGTGAGCACAGGGGGGTGATGGGCGAGAGTTAGGACACGGGGCAGCGAGCACAGGGGGTGATGGGTGAGCGGGACTGGGTGCGAGTTAGGGCCCGGGGGCAGCGAGCACAGGGGGTGATGGGTGAGCGGGACTCGGTGCGAGTTAGGACACGGGGCAGCAAGCGCAGTGGGTGATGGGTGAGCGGGACTGGGTGAGAGTTAGGACACGGGGCAGCAAGCGCAGTGGGTGATGGGTGAGCAGGACTCGGTGCTAGTTAGGACACGGGGCAGCAAGCGCAGTGGGTGATGGGTGAGCAGGACTCGGTGCTAGTTAGGACACATGGCAGTCAAGTTTTGGATCACCTCTAGGTTACGGAGGGTAGAATGCGAGAGGCCAGCCAGGAGTGTGTTGGAATAGTCAAGTCTAGAAGTAACAAAAGCACGGATGAGAGTTTCAGCAGCGGATAAGCTGGGGCAGGAGCAGAGACAGGGTGATGTTACTTTGGTGGAAATAGGCGGTCTTAGTTATGCTGCAGACATGTGGCTGGAAGCTCATTTCAGGATCAAATGACACCAGGAACTTTTCAATGAGGCCTGTGTTGAGGATTGACCCACCCAGATATAGTGCAGCTGTAATACAGTGTGTACGAGATTCTGTGAGGCAGGCGCGTGTTTCAGACATGAGCAACGGCATAGGGTAGGGCACTGGGTTGGGCTTTGGCCTTCCAGAATTAATGAGGGGGTCCCACCAAGGGATCTTGTCTTTTCACCCAACTTGGGAAAGGCCGTCTAGAATTGCACTCCTGGGCATTTTATACAGTTCAAGTGCAAAACATGTCATACTCTCACCGGTCGTGTCGGGAGAGCGCTGCTGTCTGACGATCTAGGGCTCTGCGAATGGCGTTTATCACTGACAACCGCAGGAATGGCAAATGATACTGTAGCAATCCACTTATCCAACAATCACAACGGTTATGTTTGTGAGAATTCCCTTAACTTTAAAGTCGAACAGGACTTCTGAAACTTGGTATCATCTCACAAGGTTATTAGTTTTGGGTTATCAGAAGAGAGTCATGGGTTGTGGAGGTGGTGCCCTCTAACAACCTGTATTTATATAGCACCTTTAACAGAGAACATCCAACGGCGCTTCACAGGAGCGTTACATTAACAAAAACTGACACCGAGCCACAGAAGGAGAAATTAGGGCAGGTGACCAAAAGCAGAGGTAGGTTTTAAGGAGCGTCTTGAAGGAGGAGAGAGAGGCGGAGAGGTTTAGGGAGGGAGTTCCAGAGCTTGGGGCCCAGGCAACAGAAGGCACGGCCACCGATGGTGGAGCGATTATAATCAGGGATGCTCAGGGGGCCAGAATTAGAGGAGCGCAGAGATCTCGGGGGGTTATGGGGCTGGAGGAGATTACAGAGATAGGGAGGGGCGAGGGCCATGGAGGGATTTGTAAACAAGGATGAAAATTTTGAAATCGAGGCAGTTTAACCGGAACCAATGTAGGTTAGCGAGCACAGGGGGTGATGGGTGAGTGGGACTCGGTGTGAGTTAGGACACGGGGGCAGTGAGCACAGGGGGTGATGGGTGAGTGGGACTCGGTGTGAGTTAGGACACGGGGGCAGTGAGCACAGGGGGTGATGGGTGAGCGGGACTCGGTGCGAGTTAGGACACGGGGGCAGTGAGCACAGGGGGTGATGGGTGAGCGGGACTCGGTGCGAGTTAGGACACGGGGGCAGTGAGCACAGGGGGTGATGGGTGAGCGGGACTCGGTGTGAGTTAGGACACGGGGGCAGTGAGCACAGGGGGTGATGGGTGAGTGGGACTCGGTGCGAGTTAGGACACGGGGGCAGTGAGCACAGGGGGTGATGGGTGAGCGGGACTCGGTGTGAGTTAGGACACAGAGGCAGCCGAGTTTTGGATCACCTCTAATTTACGCCGGGCAAAAGGTGGGAGGCCGGCCAGGAGTGCGTTGGAATAGTCAAGTCTGGAGGTAACAGAGGGCAGTAAACTAGGTGAAGCACGAATGAATTCTGGAATTATGAACATACGGTATCTGATCCCGCAAAATCCCTCGTGCAGCTGCGAATTAAAAGAAGTGTTTTTGATCAGAGCGGACGGGGTGTCTGAATGTCCTGCCCTTCATACTGCAAGTCCGTATTCACCGAAGCAAAGCTCACTGACGAGGCGCACAGGCTCAGGACGTGTTATGTAATGACCACGGTATTGTAGAATCACCCAGCAGAGGGAGACCATTCGGCCCATCTGCCCATGCTGGCTCTCTGAAAGAGCAATCAGTCCTACTCCCCCCCAGCTCTTTCCCCATAGCCCTGCAGATTTTTCCATTTTGAAGTATTCATCCAATCCCCCTTTTGAAAGTTACTATTGAATCTGCTTCCATCGCCCCTTCAGGCAGGGCATTCCAGATCATAACTCACTGTTTTTAAAAAAAAAAACACTTCTCTTCCCTCTGGTTCTTATGCCAATTATTTTAAATCTGTGGCCTCTGGTTACTGACCCTCCTGCCACTGGAAACAGTCTCTCTCCATTTACACTATCAAAACTGACTGACATATGAAGAAAGACTGGATTGACTAGGCTTATATTCACTGGAATTTAGAAGGATGAGAGGGGATCTCATAGAAACATATAAAATTCTGACAGGATTGGACAGGTTAGATGCAGGAAGAATGTTCCTGATGTTGGGGAAAGTCCAGAACCAGGGGTCACAGTCTAAGGATAAGGGGTAAGCCATTTAGGACCGAGATGAGGAGAAACTTCTTCACTCAGAGAATTGTGAACCTGTGGAATTCTCTACCACAGAAAGTTGTTGAGGACAGTTCGTTAGATATATTCAAAAGGGAGTTAGATGTGGCTCTTATGGCTAAAGGGATCAGGGGGTATGGAGAGAAAGCAGGAATGGGGTACTGAAGGCTCGAAGGGCCGAATGACCTACTCCTGCACCTAGTTTCTATGTTTTTATGTAAAACCCTCCGGGATGTTGAAGACCTCTATCAAATCTCCCCATGACCATCTTCGCTCGAAGGGAAACCACCCCAGTTTCTCTAGTCTCGTCACGTAACTGAAGTCTTTCACCCCTGGCTAGCATTCGAGTAAATATCCCCTGCGCCTTCTCCAAGGGCTTAACGTCTCAAAGCTCTCTGCTACTCCACTGGGGAGTTTCCTCACGTCACGTCTGTAGACGAATTGACAGGGACCGATAGCTAGGATTAATCAACAACTCTTATTGTTGCAACATGCCACAACCAGGATGGGAGGCGGCGGACTGGATGGACAGTGACCTTTTCCAGTCGAGCAACTCCTACGAAAAGAGTCCTCTGGAAAAGTATCAAAACTCGCACGCCCGCAGAAGCACTGCCCTTCCATTACACAGCTCACAATACTCTCTCTCTCTCCAGACACAACTTTGAGAAACGCTGCTGGATATTTCAACGCGCTTCGCGTGGTCCAATATGACAAATTCAACCTGCCCGCCATTATTTCCACCAACTCCAAGCAACAACGGGGCAGGCATTCCCGAACTGCACAGTCAACAAAGGACCACTGAGTAGAAAACAACCAGAAGGCAAAAGCAAGACACCCACCGGCGACAGGACAAATCCGTTATGACTTTTAACTGCTTCCGACACGCCGCACGGCAGCAATAGGATCTGCGGTACTTACTGCGGAGCCCCACGGGATGCCGGAGGCGGAGCGACTGCTCTGGAGGCAGGGCTCTCCCGCGGGAAGAGTCCTCAATGGGCAAATGTTAAATGAAGGCAGCACCCTCCCCCCTCAATCCCCTCCCCCCCCCCCCACCGCTTCCCGCGTGTTTGTAACGGATACATACCTACTGATGCTATCGTCTATGAATTTCTCGTTTTGATACTTTGGCACGGAGAGCGGCGAGAGGCGGGTGCGCTCGTACAGGGTGCCGCTGTTGGCGCCGGCGGCAGCTGCAGCGGGCGCGCTCAGGCGGTTGGGGCTCCTCTCGCGGGCGTAGTCGAGCGGCGCGTAGCCGACGGCGGCGCCGGCCTGCTGGTAGTCGTCGTAATAGTCGTAGTAGGAGCTGTGGCCGTAGTCGTACTCGCAGTAGGAGTAGTAGGAGGGGTAGTACTGCGAGGGCAACTGGTACTGGCTGTACTGGTTGTGCCGCGCCGAGTGGCAGTCGCGTGCCTGGTGGCCCTGTCGCCCGCAGCGCTGGCACACCTCCCGCTGCCCAGAGGACTTGCCGTAGGTGGAGCGGGAGAGCTGCACCCGGATGCGGTTGCCGTTGAATTCCTTGTCGTCCAGGTTGGCGATGGCGGTCACCGCGTCCTCCTCTCTCTCCATGTGCACAAAGGCGTAGTCTGCAAGGGGTGGGGGAGAATGGTAGAGTTTACATCTCACGTTAACCAAAGCCACACTTAAAAAATACCCAATACCACGGCAAACGAGCCAAAAGGTGGGCAGAGGAAACATTACAAGGGACACCCCTCCCTGAAAAAGTGCAATATTCCCCACCGACACCTGGGAGTCCCTGGCCAAAGACCAGTCCGCCCCAAGTGGAGGAAATGCATCCGGGAGGGCGCTGAGCTCCTCGAGTCTCGTCGCCGAGAGCGTGCAGAAACCAAGCGCAGGCAGCGGAAGGGGCGTGTGGCAAACCAGTCCCACCCTCCCCTTCCCTCGACCACTGTCTGTCCCACCTGTGACAGGGACTGTGGCTCTCGTATTGGCTGTTCAGTCAGCTAAGGACTCACTTTTAGAGTGGAAGCAAGTGTTCCTCGATTTCGAGGGACTGCCTATGATAATGATTATACAGCGCTCATAAACCTTCCGAGGGGGGGGGGAAAATGTCTTCTGTCTGCACCACACGGGTATAGACCAATTTTCAGCGCGTTAGCACTACGCAGAAACGAAATCTGCCTTTCTTCCATTGGCCCCCCAAGAACATCACCTGACTGACTTGGGGAAAACCCCGATTACTTCATCCTGATGCTGTGTAAGGACTGGAAGCATCAGACCCCCAAGGATTTATTGGACATTGAGTTTAATATTTTTCTCACCAAAGAAAGCTGGAAGCTGTTTGTGTGAGGGGCCCAGGTGCGGCTCCATGTTGGACTTAGAACGATGGGCAGGGAGTGTGGAATGACAATGGCCAACAGGAGGTGGGCTAATGGAGCCCATTGTCAGGCAAAGTGACCTCCTCAATCAGTGATTGAGTTACCAGAACAATAGAGAACTATTAAGCCCAGAATGTATGGAAGTGAAACTACATCACTGGACTCAAACACAGGAAGCCTCAAAAACAAGGCGAGAGGGTCTGAATGGCATCCTGTCACTATACAGAACAGACTAGAGGGGCTGAATGGGCTACTGTAGGACCCCACCCCCCACACACACGGGGGCACTCACCTCCCCCCCCACACGCACGGGGGCACCCATCTCCCCCCCCACACACACGGGGGCACCCATCTCCCCCCCCACACACACGGGGGCACCCATTCTCCCCCCCACACACACGGGGGCACCTAACCCCCCCACCCCACACTCACGGGGGAACCCATCCACCCCCCCCCACACTCACGGGGGCACCCATCCCCCCCCCCCCCCATACACGCACGGGTGTACCCATTCTCCCCCCCACACACATGGGGGCACCCATTCCCCCCCCCCATACACGCACGGGTGTACCCATTCACCCCCCCCACACACGCACAGGGGTACCCATTCCCCCCCCCCCATATACACACACGGGGGTACCCATTCCCCCCCCCATACACACACAGGGGTACCCATCCCCCCCCCCATATACACACACGGGGGTACCCATCCCCCCCCCCATATACACACACGGGGGTACCCATCCCCCCCCCCATACACACACACGGGGGTAACCATTCCCCCCCCCATACACACACACGGGGGTAACCATTCCCCCCCCCATACACACACACGGGGGTAACCATTCCCCCCCCCCATACACACACACGGGGGCACCCATTCTCCCCCCCCCCCCACACGGGGGCACCCATTCTCCCCCCCACACACGGGGGCACCCATTCTCCCCCCCCACACACGGGGGCACCCACACACAAACCCCCCCCCACCACACACACACGGGGGCACCCATTCTCCCCCCCCACACACGGGGGCACCCACACACAAACCCCCCCCCCCCACCACACACACACGGGGGCACCCACACACAAACCCCCCCCCCCCACCACACACACACGGGGGCACCCACACACAAACCCCCCCCCCCCACCACACACACACGGGGGCACCCATTCTCCCCCCCCACACACGGGGGCACCCACACACAACCCCCCCCCCCCCCCACCCACCACACACACACGGGGGCACCCATTCTCCCCACACACACACACACACCTTTGACGATGTCGCACTCCACCACCCGGCCGTGCTCCTCGAACTTGGCGCGCAGCTCCTGGTTGCTGCAGCCGGGCGCCAGGTTGCCGACGTAGACCTTGGTGACGGCGGCCGGCCGGGCCCGCGACTCGGCCACGTTCAGCTTCTGGCCGTGCAGCTCGTACTGGTGCAGCGCCTGGATGGCGCGGCCCGCCTCCTCGGCGCTGTCCATGTGCACGAAGCCGTAATGGCGGATGATGTCGCACTCGCGCACCGCGCCGTAATACTCGAACAGCGTGCGCAGCTCGTCCGCCGTGCCCTCCGTCGCGATGTTGCCCACGAAGATCTTCATCGTCCTGTCCTTTTCCTTGGGTCGTTTTTCCCGCTCCCGCTCCGCGCTGCTTTTTCTTTTTTCCTCCCGCTTCACAAAATGGCGCCCGTCGCTTCCCCCTCGTTCGGCCAGCCGAGATGAAGAGGCGGGGCGCCCCCTTGCTCTCTTCCTTTAAATGACAGCGCCACCGGCCAATCAGCGCCGTGCTCCCGCCCCCCCGCTCATCACGTACAGCCAATCGCCACGCACGTATCCCCCTATCCCCCCCGCGCGCGGAGCCCCGCCCCATCGACTTGCCGGCCCCCCCCCCTCCGAGGGAGGCGGGACTTCTCCGACCACGCGCAACGGCTCCCGATTGGATGGCGCCTTTGCCGCCGCGATTGGTGCAGCCGGCTGTCGCTCCGGCGGCGGACGCGGTTGGGAATTGGGAAAGGCGGCACTCCGAAAGCCCCCGGCGGAAGGCGGCCCCTGATTGGATGGCGCTATTGCGCCGCGCGGATGTGATTGGTGGAGCCGGCTGTCGCTCCCCAAAAGCGGCCATTTTGTGAGGAGGGCGCGTTTCCTTTTTTTCTCTCTCGCGAAGCCCGAAGGGGAGCGAAGGTGTTTCGCGCGAAGAGAGAGAGAGAGACAGAACAAACATGTCGGCCTCCTCCTCCGCCGCCGCCGCCGCCGCCGCCGACACCTCGGAAGCCTGCGGCGCGGTCAAGCACGACGGCTTGACGCCCACGGAGGAGACGCCGCGTCGCAGCGAGCTGCAGGGCCGACCCGAGGCCGCCGCGCCGCTCTGCGCCGACAGCGTGGCGCCAGGCGGCAGCCAGGAGCCGCAGGCCCACTCCGGCCCCGCGACCGACTGCGCCGACGCCAAAGGTGAGAGGTCGACCGGCCCCGCCCGGTGAGGGCTTTCTGGTGACGTCACGGGCGGCCGCTATTGCTTCATGGCAACCGGGCCCCTCGTGTCCATAGCAACAAGGTCATAGTGCCATGGGGGCCATTTACGTCCACCTGAGAGAGCAGATGGCGCCTCGATTTAACGTCTCATCAGAGAGATGGCCCCTCCGACAGTGCGGCGCTCCCTCAGTACTGCCCCTCCGACAGTGCGGGGCTCCCTCAGTACCGCCCCTCCGACAGTGCGGCACTCCCTCAGTACTGCCCCTCCGACAGTGCGGCGCTCCCTCAGTACTGCCCCTCCGACAGTGCGGCGCTCCCTCAATACCGCCCCTCCGACAGTGCGGCACTCCCTCGGTACTGCCCCTCCGACAGTGCGGCGCTCCCTCAGTACGGCCCCTCCGACAGTACGGCCCCTCCGACAGTACGGCCCCTCCGACAGTGCGGCGCTCCCTCGGTACTGCCCCTCCGACAGTGCGGCACTCCCTCAGTACTGCCCCTCCGACAGTGCGGGGCTCCCTCAGTACTGCCCCTCCGACAGTGCGGCGCTCCCTCGGTACTGCCCCTCCGACAGTGCGGCGCTCCCTCAGTACTGCCCCTCCGACAGTACGGCGCTCCCTCAGCACTGCCCCTCCGACAGTACGGCACTCCCTCAGTACTGCCCCTCCGACAGTGCGGCACTCCCTCGGTACTGCCCCTCCGACAGCGCGGCACCCCTCAGCACTGCCCCTCCGGATCAAACTTTGGCTCCGTACCACGCGCACTTTGTGCCCACTTGCTTCATTCTGCTTCTCCTCTCTCAACAGACTCTGCCTTTGTACACGTGGAGCACAAGGAGGAAGCGCTGAAAGCCATTAGCAAGACGGAGTCCACTGACGTCAAGGCAAGGAAGATTGGGGACCAGCTATCCGGGAAAAGCACCAAGCCACAATCGGCCGGCGGTCCTGTGGGAAATTGCCAGCGCTGCGGAAGACCCGGCCACCAGGCAGCCGAATGCTTCTGGGCTCCATACGGTTCCCTCGATAGGTATGGCCCCGCAGCTTCGAGTTACCCTCTCTGCCGCCCGCATTATAAACCTGCCAGTGCGACCGAGCAGTATGTCGATCATTACGAGCAGTTACCGCTCCAGCCTCAGCTTGCACTCCGGCGCAGGCCCCAGCCTCCGCTTTGCCCTCGGCCCGAATCCGCCCGCAACCCGTACACGAGCAGCCCGCCCCACCGTCGCTTGCCGCCAGGCCTCTCCAAAAGCACGTCCCTGTACCGTCGCCAGCGCCTCTCGCCGTCTCCTGCACCCAAGCTGGAAAACCGAATACCTGTCAAGAGAAAAATGGCGCAGGATAATCACGCCGTCGACAAAAGGGCCCGACCTGGATTGTTAAACACGCCCGCCCTGGGGGAACATTCCCGATCCGGACTGTTAAACACATCCCTCCTAGGGGAACATCCACAATCCGGACTATTAAATACACCCACCCTGGGAGAACATTCCCGATCCGGATTGTTAAGCACATCCATCCTGGGGGAGCATCCACAATCCAGTTTGTTAAACATACCTGGCATGGGGGGAGGTTCCCGATCCGGATTGTTAAACATACCTGGCATGGGGGGAGGTTCCCGATCCGGACTGTTGAACAATCCTGGCACGGGTGGAGTTTCCCGATCCGGACTGTTGAACAATCCTGGCACGGGGGGAGTTTCCCGATCCGGACTGTTGAACAATCCTGGCACGGGGGGAGGTTCCCGATCCGGACTGTTGAACAATCCTGGCACGGGGGGAGGTTCCCGATCCGGACTGTTGAACAATCCTGGCACGGGGGGAGGTTCCCGATCCGGACTGTTGAACAATCCTGGCATGGGGGGAGGTTCCCGATCCGGATTGTTAAACATACCTGGCATGGGGGGAAGTTCTCGATCCGGACTGTTAAACTCGCCCATCCTGGGAGATGGTTCCCGATCCGGTTTGTTGAACTCTCCCACCCTAGGGGAGGGCTCCCGATCCGGACTGTTAAACGCCCCCGGCATGGGAGAACATTCCCGAAGCGGACTGTTAAACACACCCGGCATGGCAGAGAGCGCCCAGTTGGCTCTGTTAAATAAGCACGCCCTGGGGGAAGGCGCCCGCTCCGGTTTGTTAAACCCGCCCACCGTGCAAGACAGGGGCCGCCTTGCTCTGTTGCACACAGCTGCGGCGAGAGGAAGTGTTCAATCCGCTCTGCTACATACACCCGCCCTGGGAGCACATGCCCGATCTGGACTGCTACATACACCCGCCCTGGGACAACATGCCCGATCTGCTCTGTTAAATACACCCGGCCTAGAGGAACATGCTCAATCCGGACTGCCAAAAACATCCACCCTGGCACAGCACGTCCGATCCGGACTTCTAAATACACCTGCCCTGGGGGAACATGCCCGATCAGCTCTGTTAAACCCACCCGCCCTGGGAGGACATGCCCGATCCGGACTGTTAAATACACCCGGCATGGGCGATGGTCCCCGATCCGGACTGTTA
Source organism: Pristiophorus japonicus (assembly GCF_044704955.1). NCBI lineage: Eukaryota > Metazoa > Chordata > Chondrichthyes > Pristiophoridae > Pristiophorus > Pristiophorus japonicus. The sequence continues at coordinate 7,022,737 of NC_092003.1, read as the reverse complement.
AACCCACCTGCCCTGGGAGGACATGCCCAATCCGGCCTGTTAAACCCACCCACCCTGTGGGAGTGTGTCCGGACCGGACTGTTAAACCCACCCACCCTGGGAGGACATGCCCAATCTGGCCTGTTAAACCCACCCACCCTGGGGGAGCGTGTCCGGACCGGACTGTTAAACCCACCCACCCTGGGAGGACATGCCCGATCCGGACTGTTAAATACACCCGGCATGGGCGATGGTCCCCGATCCGGACTGTTAAATAAACCCACCGCGGGAGAGATTGTCCGATCTGGTCTGTTAAATACACAAGCCCTGGGAGGACATGGGCGATCCAGACTGTTAAATACACCCAGCAGGGGCGATAGTCCCCGATCCGGACTGCTAGATCCACCCGGCATGGGAGGACATGTCCCATCTGGTCTGTTGAATAAACCCACTCCGGGAGAGATTGTCCGATCTGGTCTATCCGATAAACAGGCCCTGGGAGAGAATGCCCGATCAACTCTTTTATATAAATCCACCCCGGGAGAGAGTGTCCGGTCTGGTCTGTTGAACACACCCATCCTGGGAGAGCGTCCGCTGTGGGGGCTGTTAAATACGCCGGCCATGGGAGGACATGTCCAATCCGGACTGTTAAGCACACCAGGCATGGGGGAACATACCCAATCCACTCTGTTCAACACACCCATCCCGAGGGAACATTCCCGATCCGGACTGTTAAGCACGCCCGTCCCAGGGGAACGTTCCCGATCCAGACTGTTAAACACACCCGGCATGGCCGAGATCGCCCAGTTGGCTCTGTTAAATAAGCATGCCCTGGCGGAAGGCGCCCGCTCCGGTTTGTTAACCCCGCCCGCCGTGCAAGACCGGGGCCGCCTCTCTCTGTTGCACACACCCGCGGCAAGAGGAAGCGTTCAGTCCGCTCTGCTACATACACCCGGCCTTGGACAGGGTGCCCGATTTGGTCTGTCGCGCATGCCCTCTCTCTCTCCGGCTGTTCGGCCAGAGGCGAACATTCAGATGCACTTGCTCAGTCGTGCCCCACGCTACTACGTACCTCCCAAGCAAGATGCCAGCTTCTGCGCCTCTATGGTGTAACATGAATCCTAATTAACAGCAGTGTCTTGCTTGTCCCCACTTCTGTGGCTTTGAGGAGCATGTGTCGATTTTCCAACTCTCGTATATATATGCTACAATGCTGTTTTGGAACCTCCGCTGTTTTTTTTTCGTCACACCAAGCCTGTTACATTTACATACCACATGAAAACTGGTCCTGGTTAGAAATAAAGATATGTTTTTGCCCTCCCCATTCACAGTGACATTTGCACGCCTTTCTGCTGGTTCGTTATTTCCACTTTCTCTCTCTCTCTCTCTCTCTCCTTTTCTCTCGTACGACCGACGTCCGTCCTTATCGAGGCCGCTCCTCACGCGCAAGGCTCCGCCACAGTTCCCCGTGCTTAGACTGTGGCAGCCAGCACCACTCGCCTGCGCTGAGGGCAGGGTGGGGGGTGGGGTCTGTCCCACCGCGGGGAGTATGACAGCCCCGGACCCGATCCTCTCCTCTCCCAATGCCCACCACGAGGTACTTGACATAAGCAATAGGAGCAGGAGGAGGCCATTTGGCCCCTCGAGCCTGCTCCACCATTCAAAAATCTGTATCTCCGCCTTAAATATATTCAGTGACCCAGCCTCCACAGCTCTCTGGGGCAGAGAATTCCACAGATTCACCACCCTCAGAAGAAATTCCTCCTCATCTCCATTTTTAAATGAGCGACCCCTTATTCTGATACCATGCCTCCTAGTTCTAGATTCTATCTGCATCGATCCTGTCGAGCCCCTTCGGAATCTTCTGCGTTTCAACAAGACCACCTCTCATTCTTCTAAACTCCAATGAGAACAGGCCCGATCTACATAAGGACAAGAAATAGGAGCAGGAGGAGGCCACAAGGCCCCCTCGAGCCTGCTCCGCCATTTAGTAAGATCATGGCTGATCTTCGACCTCAACTCCACTTTCCCGCACTATCCCCATACCCCTTGATTCCCTTAATGTCCAAAAATCTATCCACAGCCCTCTGGGCTAGAGAATTTCAAAGATTCCCTGCCCTCCTGAGTGAAGAAGTTTCTCCTCATCTCAATCCTAAATGGCTTACCCCTTATCCTTAGCCTGTGACCCCTGGTTCAAGGATAAGGGGTAAGCCTTTTGGGACCGAGATGAGGAGCAACTTCTTCACTCAGAGAATTGTGAGCCTGTGGAATTCTCTACCACAGAAAGTTGTTGAGGCCAGTTCGTTAGATATATTCAAAAGGGAGTTCGATGTGGCCCTTACGGCTAAAGGGATCAGGGGGTATGGAGAGAAAGCAGGAATGGGGTACTGAAGTTGCATGATCAGCCCTGATCATATTGAATGGCGGTGCAGGCTCGAAGGGCCCAATGGCCTGCTCCTGCACCTATTTTCTATGTTTCTATGTAATAATTGTGTATGTTTCAATGAGATCACCTCTCACTCTTCGAAACTCTAGAGAATATAGGCCTAGTCTGCTCAATCTCTCCTCATAGAAGAATTTCCCCCCTCCCCCCCCAATCCCAGGGGGATAGTGCTCATCTCTATGGAAGCAGTATTCTTAATTGCCAATTAAGATCTATTAGCTATCAATTTAACATAAGGAGCCCCCTCAAAAGGATAAACTTTTCAAATTAAATGGGAACACTGTTGGCCGTAACACCTATGCTCCCTCCTCTATTCTCTCTTCGACAAGACGTGGCGTGATCCTGCACTTCTTTCTGAAGAGTTGGTTCCTGTGCATCATTTTGGCCTCGGGAAGATAACCATTTCAAATCCCAAAGGGGCCAGGAAGGAAGTGTTCAGTTTTCCCCACGCCCCCGCCCCCCCCCCCCCCCCCCCCCCCCACCACGCGTTCCAGCAAATTCGAACTTGCGCACGGTATTAAAATATTCCTACACGTCCACACGCGACATACTCAAAATGGTGAGTCTGCCTGCACACGATCCAGATGCACAGCCGTTTCAAGTTGATCTGCAGTTCCTGGCCACAACCGGAAACTGATCAGCACATTCCAATTTGCAATTGAACTCTGATTGTCCCCGAGTCTGAGTTTACTTAACAACACTTAGGCTGGCAGTTGTCAGGGGACGTGGCACCGCTTTGCCTATAGGATAATTACCTTCTGTATTACTCAGTATAACAACCCTGTCCTTGTAAAATGGCATCTGGTTCGACTTGTGTGAGCGCCGCCATTGAATACGTGTTCATGTGTATTAAACAAATGCTATTCCAACACACAGCCATCACACTCTTAAATGTTGACCCACAGCCTGAAGTTGACACATTTTTTTTCCATCTACAAAAATCGCCAAGCAGACAATGCAACTCTGACCAAACTTTGAGCCTGTGTTGACTTAAAGACAATCGGGATTGATGGCGTAAGTACTAGGAGCAGGAGGAGGCCATTCAGCCCCTCGAGCCTGCTCCAACTCTGATATTCTCCCTGAGCTTCACTTTCCTGCACTGTCCGCACGCTCCTCGATTTCCCTGAATATCCAAAAATATAAAGATCTTCTGGCTCCATTCAGCCTGGTCCCACACTGCGATGCCCTGAGAGTTACGATATAACCACTCTCCACCCCACCCTGAGCCATGTGATCTCCTGGGAGTGGCGAAAACCCGGCTTAAGAAACCCCCGGCCAATTTCGGGGGATTTAAAAGCTGAGGAATTCACTCCGACTCCCTCAGGCGATAATAACAATTAGGAGCAGGAGTCGGCCATTCGGCCCCTCGAGCCTGCTCTGCCGTTCAATGAGATCACGGCTGATCTTCGACCTCAACTCCACTTTCCTGCACTGTCCCCATATCCCTCGATTCCCTTAATATCCAAAAATCTATCGATCTCTGTCTCGAATATACTCAAAAGACTGAGCCTCCACTGCCCTCTAGGGCAGAGAATTCCAGAGATTCACCACCCTCTGAGTGAAGAAATTCCTCCTCATCTCAGTCCTAAATGGGCGACCCCTTATTTTGAGACTGCGTGAGCCCTGGTTCTAGACTCCCCAGCCCCGGGGGAAACATCCTCCCTGCAGCTACCCTGTCCAGCCCCGTAAGAATTTAGCATGTTTCAATGAGATCGCCGCTCATTCACAACGGTGGTATGCGCGCGGACATAATGCACACTTTGTCCGAAGTTCCACACAATCTTAAAACGCTGCCTGCTCCCGCGCTCCACCTGAAACCCACCAGGTTCGCACAGTGGCGGGGGCACCACAAAAAAAGCAATTAATCTCTGGATGACCCGAGTCTTCTCCTTGCTTCACAATCAAACCGGGTCTGCAGCTGCAGCTTGCCGACAGAATAGCACATTGTGAAGTAAATGATAAAGCACTTCTGTCCTCCCGGGGCAATGGCAGCACTGACTTGGCCACAGTAAAGCTGCCTGTATACGTTGACGCGGTTCACTGCACAATGAGTCTTGCTTTTAGAAACAATCGCTAAAGCTGACATTGAAATACAATTTAAAAAAAAAACTTTTATTTATTTTTCTCCAGCCCCCCCCCCCCCATTCGTACGTTTTCTCTCGTGAACATATTTGCACACACACATTTCTGCTCTGACCCTCCCGTGCGAGGGTACTGCCTGCTTGGCCTCCGGTTCCAAACGCTCGTTCCTCATACGTTAACCGACGCGCAACCTCAGCCGGCTATTGGTGGGGCTTTCCGCAGCCAAGGGTCACTGCATACTGAGCGCGGCTCTGGTCTCTGATAATGCCCGTGGTTCTGGCCGCCCCGAAATACAAAAATTGACAGAGGCAGTGCAGAAGATTTACAAGGATGATACCGGCACTGAGAGGTATAAAGTCAGCTGTGGCTCAGTGGACAGCCTCTGAGTCACGAGGTTGAGAGTTCACATCCCACTCCAGGGACTCGAGCACATAAACCTAGGCTGCCGCTCCCAGAGGGAGGGGCAGTACTGAGGGAGCGCCGTACTGCGCTGTCAGAGGGGCAGTACTGAGGGAGCGCCGTACTGCGCTGTCGGAGGGGCAGTACTGAGGGAGCGCCGTACTGCGCTGTCGGAGGGGCAGTACTGAGGGAGCGCCGTACTGCGCTGTCGGAGGGGCAGTACTGAGGGAGCGCCGTACTGCGCTGTCGGAGGGGCAGTACTGAGGGAGCGCCGTACTGCGCTGTCTGGAGGGGCAGTGCTGAGGGAGCGCCGTACTGCGCTGTCGGAGGGGCAGTGCTGAGGGAGCGCCGTACTGCGCTGTCTGGAGGGGCAGTGCTGAGGGAGCGCCGTACTGCGCTGTCGGAGGGGCAGTACTGAGGGAGCGCCGTACTGCGCTGTCGGAGGGGCAGTACTGAGGGAGCGCCGTACTGCGCTGTCGGAGGGGCAGTACTGAGGGAGCGCCGTACTGCGCTGTCGGAGGGGCAGTACTGAGGGAGTGCCGCACTGTCGGGGGGCTGATGCTGAGGGAGTGCCGCACTGTCGGAGGGGCAGTACTGAGGGAGCGCCGCACTGTCGGAGGGGCAGTACTGAGGGAGCGCCGCACTGTCGGAGGGGCAGTACTGAGGGAGTGCCGCACTGTCGGAGGGGCAGTATTGAAGGACGGCTGCATTGTCGGAGGGGCAGTGCTGAGGGAGTGCCACACTGTTGGAGGGGCTGTCTTTCGGATGAGACGTTAAACCGAGGTCCTGTCTGCTCTCAGGTGGACGTAAAAGATCGCACGGCACTATTTCGAAGAAGAGCAGGGGAGTTCTCCCCGCTGTCCTGGCCAATATTTATCCCTCATTCAACATAACGAAAACTTTATGCTCGTTAACATATCGCTGTGTGTGGGAGCTTGCTGTGCGCAAAATGGCTGTCGCATTTCCCACATTACAACAGTGACTACACTCCAAAAGTACTTCATTGGCTGTAAAGCGCTTTGAGACATCTGGTGGTCGTGAAAGGCGCTATATAAATCCAAGTCATTTTACCTATCAGGAAAGGTTTTCTCTCAGAGACGACTGAAAAGTGATGTGATAGAGGTCTTTAAAATCGGGGAAAGGGTTCAGTAGGGGGCGACGAGTGGCTGGGATCTGGAATGCGCTGACTGAGAGGCTGGTGGAGGCAGACTCAATCATGGCTTTCAAAAGGGAGTTGGATAAGTAGCTGAAGGAAATAGATTTGCAGGGCTCCGGGGAAAGGGCGGGGGAGTGGGACTGGCTGAGGTGCTCTTGCAGAGAGCCGGCACGGGCTCGATGGGCCGAATGGCGGCCTCCTGCTCTGTAACCATTCTACGATTCTATAACTGTAAGAGGGTCAGTAATCAATGGAGGGATGGAGTACAAAAGCAGGGAGGTCCTGCTGCAACTGTACAGGGTATTGGTGAGGCCGCACCTGGAGTACTGCGTGCAGTTTTGGTCACCTTACTTAAGGAAGGATATACTGGCTTTGGAGGGGGTACAGAGACGATTCACGAGGCTGATTCCGGAGATGAGGGGGTTACCTGATGATGATAGATTGAGTAGACTGGGTCTTTACTCGTTGGAGTTCAGAAGGATGAGGGGTGATCTTATAGAAACATTTAAAATAATGAAAGGGATAGAGGCAGAGAGGTTGTTTCCACTGGTCGGGGAGACTAGAACTAGGGGGCACAGCCTCAAAATACGGGGGAGCCAATTAAAACCGAGTTGAGAAGTAATTTCTTCTCCCAGAGGGTTGTGAATCTGTGGAATTCTCTGCCCAAGGAAGCAGTTGAGGCTAGCTCATTGAATGTATTCAAGTCACAGATAGATAGATTTTTAACCAATAAGGGAATTAAGGGTTACGGGGAGCGGGCGGGTAAGTGGAGCTGAGTCCACGGCCAGATCAGCCATGATCTTGTTGAGTGGCGGAGCAGGCTCGAGGGGCTAGATGGCCTACTCCTGTTCCTAATTATTCTTATGTTCAATCCAATCGGGGAATTCAGGAGAAACGCCTTCACCCAGAGAGGGGTGAGAATGTGGAACTCGCTGCCACAGGGAGGGGTTGAGGCGAATAGTATCGATGCATTTAAGGGGAAGCTGGATAAACACACGAGGGAGAAGGGAATAGAAGGACATGGTGAGATGGAGAGGGGAGGGAGGGGGCTCGTGTGCATCATAAACACCGGCACGGAGCAGTGGGGCCGAATGGCCTGTCTCTGTGCCGTACATTCCGTGTAAACGGGGACAGGAACGTGGGACAATTTCCTCCCTTCCTTTGCCCGAGGCATCGATGCGGATTGTAAAGCCTCCACTGGAATGAGCTAACTCAACACAGACCTGAAACCACCCGTGGGACCCTCTGAAGTGCTTCAACATGGTTACACACCCAGCCCTTATCAACAAAGCTGCAGCGGGAATGGATTGGCGTCAGCGGTCTGGAGTATTGCATTTGCCCGGCAGGCTAGCAGCACAATGCTAACGGGGACAGGCAGTCGCTCTCACAGCGATGTCTCTGAAAATCTGCATTGCTTGTGAGCAGGGGGTTAGGGGGCGGGAGTTGGAATAATACGTTCGTGTACAGTCCAGATTCTCTCTTGTTACATCCGGGTGGATCTGGTCAATGGGCAATATCAGTCATAGACATTTATGGCACAGAAGGAGGCCATTTGGCCCATCGTGCCCGTGCCGGCCAACAAAAAGCTGTCTGGCCTAATCCCACTTTCCCGCTCTCGGTCCGTAGCCCTGTCGGTTACAAGTGCACATCCCAAGTACTGTTTAAATGTGGTGAGGGTTTCTGCCTCTACCACCCTTTCAGGCAGTGAGTTCCGCCCCAGACCCCCACCACCCTCTGGGTGAAAACATTTCCCCTCAGATCCCCTCTAAACCTCCCCCCAATTACTTTAAATCTATGTCCCCCTGGTTGTTGACCCCTCTGCCAAGGGAAACCGGTTCGTCCTATCCACTCTATCCAGGCCCCCTCATCATTTTATACACCTCAATCAGGTCTCCCCTCAGCCTCCTCTGTTCCAAAGAAAACAACCCCAGCCTATCCAATCTTTCCTCGCCGCTAAAATTCTCCTGTCCTGGTAAATCTCCTCTGCACCCTCTCATAGAAAATAGGTGCAGGAATAGGCCATTCGACCCTTCGAGCCTGCACCACTTTTGCGTGCAGTCACACCCTTCCTGTGATGTGACGGTCGAGGAAGATTCTAGCGATGACTTTCCCAGTGGCCGACAACAGGGAGATTCCTCCGCACTGCCGCAGTCAGACTTGTCCCCTTTTTTTTTAAAAGAGGGTCACGATTACGGCATCTCTGAGATCTCCCAGTATGCTCTGCTCCTTCCATGCACGCGTGCCAACCGTGCCTCTCCGCCATGCTTTAGCGCCTCAGCGGGGTGGGGGGTGGTTCCAGCCGCTCCCGATGCCTTGTTGTTCTTGAGCTGCCGGCCGGCCTTTTTCCCACCTCGCGCAGGCAGGGCTGGGGTTTTGCCGAGATGCTGGCGGGGTAGCATGCTGCGGGGTAGGGGAGTCGAGGAAACTCGCGGCAAAGGCAGAGAGTCTCGGCCAGAATGGCTCGCACCGATTGCCCACCAGGCTGCTGTGCAGAGCTTTCCCTTTAACCGCCGATAACTGCGGGCAGACGGCCGTCGCTAGGAGATAGCCGCCGGCACGCGCGTGTGTCACGACCATTCTCCGCACCTGGGAAGCCAGGCCTGAGGCCTCTCGCGGCTACGTTGGAATCCGCTGATTGAGTAACGTACGCAATAAGTCCCGATTCATTTCATCGGCGTTCTGCAAAAGAATGAGCGGTTGGCACGCTCTCTCCCCCCGGCCCCCCTCCTCTCCGATGGAATGGGGGTACAACTCCAGGCAAGGTGCTCTTCCATCCACTACCTCGCCCAAGTGACGTTCTTTGTGACAGCCTAAGAATTAGGAGCAGGAGCGGTCCATTGGGCCCCTCGAGCCCGCTCCGCCATCCAATGAGATCACGGCTGATCTTCGACCTCAACTCCACTTTCCCGCCCGATCCCTCGATTCCCTTAATATCCAAAAATCTGTCGATCTCAGCCTTTAATATACTCAAAAGACTGAGGCTCCACAGCCCTCTGGGGCAGAGAATTCCAACGATTCACCCCCCTCTGAGTGAAGAAATTCCTCCTCATCTCAGTCCTAAATGGCCGACCCCTTATCCTGAGACTGTGAGACCCCTGGTTCTAGACTCCCCAGCCCCGGGGGGGAAACACCCTCCCTGTATCTACCCTGTCGAGATCTGTAAGAATTGTGTGTGTTTCAATGAGATCACCTCTCATTCTTCTAAACTCCAGAGAATATCGGCCTAGTCTGCTCAATGTCTCCTCATAGGACAATCCCCCCATCCCAGGAACTCCCTCAATGGCAAGTATATCCTCCCTTAGGGAAGGAGACCAGAACTGTACACAGTACTCCCGGTGCGGTCTCACCAGGGCCCTGTATAATTGCAGTAAGACGTCTTTACTCTTATACTCAAATCCCCCTGTAATAAAGGCCAACATACCATTTGCTTTCCTAACTGCTTGCTGTACCTGCATATGCACAGGTGCTTTCCAGCAGAGAAAAGAAGGACAGACTTGCATTTACGTAACGCCTTTCACGACCACCGGACGTCCCAAAGCGCCTTACAGCCAATGAAGTACTTTTTGAAGTGTGGCCACTGTTGTACTGCAGGAAACGCAGCAGCCAATTTGCACACAGCAAGCTCCCACAGACAGCAATGTGATAAAGACCCAGATCATTTGTTTTAGATGTTGATCGAGGGATCAGTATTGGCCCCAGGACACCGGGGAGAACTCGTCTTCGAAATAATGGCCGTGGGATCTTTTGTGTCCACATGAGGGGCCTCGGTTTACTGTCTCATCCGAAAGACAGCACCTCCGACAGTACGGCGCTCCCTCAGCACCGCCCCTCCGACAGTGCGGCGCTCCCTCAGCACCGCCCCTCCGACAGTGCGGCGCTCCCTCAGCACCGCCCCTCCGACAGTGCGGCGCTCCCTCAGCACCGCCCCTCCGACAGTGCGGCGCTCCCTCAGCACCGCCCCTCCGACAGTGCGGCGCTCCCTCAGCACCGCACTGGAGTGTCCGCCTAGATTTACGTGCTCAAGTCGCTGGAGTGGGACTTGATCCCACAAACACTTAGAGGCGAGACTGCCACAGGTCAGTGGCTAACGACCAGGAGCCTGGTCCCTGGCCAATTTACTCAAAAGGAGAATGAAATTGCGGCCTATAGGGGAACAGCAGGGGGAGTGGGACTAATGGGATCGCTCTTTCAAAGAGCTGGCACAGGCACGATGGGAGAGTCTATGCTTTATCCAATCTGTGCTTCAAGGGTGTTCAGGCCAACTGTAATGTCCTGGCTAACTAAACACAGGCCAGGTATCTAACTCCACATCCTATGGTCTATTTTTTTATATATATTAATGCTGCGCAGTGCCTTTACAACAGGACTGGTCATTTGGCCTTGGAGTGACGGTGTATTTTATGTCCATATACCTCGATGCCTTGTAACTGGCACACGTCCGTCACATGATGTGTCGCGCTGCCATCCGATTGGCTGGCTCAAATGTACTTCGTACAAACAGCGACGAGACAGAACTGAACTGCCAGGGAACCGACCAATCAGCAGGTGGCAAGTAGGACGGAACCCACCAATCAAGAAACTAAGGAGGTACAAAAAAAACCTACTCATCAGCCAATAGCGGGAGCCAATGAAATGACTCAAAAGTGCCAACTCGCTCGGCTGCCATTTTGTTTTGACCTGTGGGTAATCTCCTAGAAAGGAAGGTTTTGAACATTAAAAGCAGAAGTCACGACAGAATTGTTCAACCGAATTTTCTGTACTTTCAAATCTCCCAGTAAAATTTACTTCAGGCACCCCTTTCAGGGTTTTTTTTTGGTATTCGTTCCCGGGATGTGGGCGCCGGCGACAAGGCCCAGTATTTATTGCCCATTCCCAATTGTCCCTCCAGGAGTTGCCTTCTTGAACCGCTGCAGTCCCGTGTGGTGTTTATTCTTGTTGTCTTATCGTAGATGGTTTAGTACAACTGAGGGGCTCGCCGGGCCGTTTCAGAGGGGCAGTTAAGAGTCAACCGCATGGGAGTGGGTCTGGAGTCACATATCGCCCAGACCGGGAAATTTCCTTCCCTAAAGTGAACCAGATAGTTGCACGGTCAACATTACTGATGCAAGCTTTTCAGTCAATTCACTGAAATTAAATTCCCCAGCTGCCGTGGCGGGATTTGAACTCCGGTCTCGCGTATCATTAGTCCAGGCCTCTGGATCACTGCTACAGTAACATAACCACTGTGCTACCGTACCCGTGGTCCCTGGCACATGAGTGTGTGTCGTTTTTGTTGGAACAAAGAGGCTTAAAACACCCACATCACCACCGCCCCATTTTAGAGCGGAGCTGTAACACGTCAGGGCTTTTTAAAAAAAAAACGCAATTAGCAGCAAGGTAGGTCAATCACAAAGCATACATCGGGACGTTGCTGCTTATAAGGGCTGCCGTCTGTCTAACAGTGGAATAGGGCCAAACCTAGGCAAAGTCATTGTTGGAGCCAAAGCCTTTTGTACAGATGAATTTGTTGCTTTCGTACCGTGAATTGGGCTGTGACCTACGCCTTGCCCCGCCACCCTGACTGCCGAGCCTGTCACTAGTGCTCAGGACTCGGACCGTGAAGAATAGCCATGGAACTGGCTGCCAGCGAGAGTAGACTGCACCTTCAGGGGAGAAAAAGAGTGGAGGGGGAAGCGACAGTGCTCCGTGCTTCTGGTCATCACAGGCGGCCCCTCGAAGCGAGGATGAATTGCTTCCACGCCAAAAAGCGATGAGTTCACCGTTGTTTCAATGAAGGACCTAATATTCCGGATCCCGAACTCCATCCCGAAGGGTGGAAGACGCCTGTGGGTGGGTTTTTTTAACGTGGGGTGACCGTTGCACACCAGCCACCACACGGGGCTTGACAGAGCGAGGTCTTGGTCCAGGGGCAAGGGTTAACCAGGACGACTGGAGACCTGCTCTGCTGCACGGACCCAGTGCGCCCACATAGAAAATAGGTGCAGGAGTAGGCCAGTCGGCCCTTCGAGCCTGCACCACCATTCAATATGATCATGGCTGATCATGCAACTTCAGTACTCCATTCCTGCTTTCTCTCCACACCCCTTGATCCCTTTAGCCGTATGCCAACTTTCAATGACTGATGTAGCATGACATCCAGGTCTCGTTGCACCCCCCCCCCTTTTCCTAATCTATCACCATATCGCAGTGTGGGCTGGGCCTGTGCTGCCCCTGGGCCCTCGCCTCTTCTGGGCCCCGATCTCGCGCCTCTCCCGGGCCCCGATCATGTCCCTGTACAAACTCTTACCGCCCCTTCGCCCCTCCTGCTGTGTGCCTGCCCACGCTGCAGTCAGCGAGCTGGCTTTGCAACCATCGCCTCCTGCAGCATTAACACGCGCTGCTCCCTGCAATTGCCCAAATGCACAAGCCCACAAGGTGAGTGTACATAGGCTATTTGACTGTAGGGGGCTGCACTTTGGAACATGCGAATTGCTGGACGTAGAAAGACCGAGGTCCATCTAGTTTTCCTCCTGCCAACCTGGGTAGTCACGTGTTACAACGACAGTGGAAACCATAGGTCACCTGTTCCTCCCAAGCCTGCTACACGTAACCACACCACACCTCAGATTACTCGTATACTATATCTGAAAATGTTTGCTTTCGGAATGAAATCTATCCAATTTGCATTTTCCATGAATCGGTTCTATCTACTTCCTCCGGGTCCCCTGGGAGCCCGTTCCAATTGGTTGACTATTCGCTCACTGGAGGTTATGCTTGAACTGTATAAAACACTGGTTAGGCCACAGCTGGAGTACTGCGTGCAGGTCTGGTCACCACATTACAGAAAAGATGTGATTGCAGGAGAGAGGGTGCAAGGAGATTTACGAGGATGTTGCCGGGAGTGGAGAATTTTATCTACGAGGAAAGATTGGATAGGCTGGGTTTGTTTTCTTTGGAACAGAGGAGGCTGAGGGGAGACCTGATTGAGGTGTATAAAATTATGAGGGGCCTGGAGAGAGTGGATAGGAAGGACCTATTTCCCTTAGCAGAGGGGTTAACAACCAGGGGGCATAGATTTAAAGTCATTAGGGGGAGGTTTGGAGGGGAAATGTCTTCACCCAGAGGGTGGGGGTCTGGAACTCACTGTCTGAAAGGGTGGTAGAGGCAGAAACCTTCATCGCATTTAAAAAGTATTTGGATGTGCGCCTGAAGTGCCGTAACCTACAGGGCTACTGAACAAGAGCTGGAAAGTGGGATTGGGCAGGATAGCTCTTTGTCGGCCGGCGCGGATGCGATGGGCTGAATGGCCTCCTGTGCCGTAAGTTTCAATGATTCTAAGTGCAGTCGTGTCAATGGTTTATGAAGTGGCAGGTGTTGAACAGCTTTCTTGCTCTTTTTGCATTGTTGCTTTAAACATCGGAATTATGCACACACACACACTCAGTTGTAGTAATGGCAGAAGTAGATCTTTTATTTAAACATTCAAACTATATGTTACGTCTGTCATGCACTTATGAATGACTCCACGAGGCAATGTGTTGTACTCAAACTATAGTGACCTTGGTCCTTTATTCGTAACTCCAGAGTGAGGCACAAGCATGGTGGGGCAGCCTTTTATACTGGGCCCTGCACACCTCTGCAGGTGACCCTCAGGTCTCCCACCGCAGTGCCCTCTGGTGGACAGCCTCTGCCACAGGGGCAGGAAACCCCGGTCTCCACCAGTTGCGCCCTCTAGTGGTGCCAGTATAGTATATACACAGTGTAAACCTTATTGAAAGTACATCAGATAACAAGTCTCCATCTCATGCAACTATACAGTGACTACACAGAGATTATATCTATCGTCTGCATATAAAGCACTATACAAAACCAGCGTGAAAGTTACTGAGACACACACACATTTCACAAAGCTAGCCAGCGTGCTAAGCACACACCTAATCTTGAGTGTCTGCAAACTATTGTCTCTCCTCGCTCTTATACCAAACCATAGAATCAATGGTATATGTAAATAATTAACATACAGACGTTGTAGACTAAACGACCATTGTCCTGAAATCATGTCTTAACTGCGTCATGAATTACTGTACACAAACTAGGTGATCAGGAGTTTATACAAAATAAGTCTTTGATTCCAACCAATGGTACATACAAATAATTGACATCATCATCATAGGCGGTCCCTCGAAGCGAGGATGATTTGCTTCCACGCCAAAAAGGACCTAATATTCCAGGTCCCGAACTACATCCTGAAGGGTGGAAGATGCCTGTGTGTGGATTTTTTTTAACATGGGGTGACCGTTGCACACCAGCCACCACACGGGCTTGACAGAGCGAGGCCTCGGTCCAGTGGCAAGGGTTAACCAGGACGACTGGAGACCAGCTCTGCTGCACAGACCTAGTGCGCGCACATATCGCACAGTGTGGGCTGAGCCCGTGCTGCCCCTGGGCCCTGAACTCCCGCCTCTCCTGGGCCCCGATCACGTCCCTCCATGGTCCTTTGCCGCCCCTGCTGTATCTGCCCACGCTCCAATCACCGACCTGGACATTGATGACGTCACTCTTCGCTGACGTCGCTCTCCAAATGACTTACTGTCCTGAGATCAGGTCTGATTGCCACAGTCGACCCCTGCCCTGAATTACGGGAAACACACAGGTGATCAGATTGACACATTTGAATGGCTCCATATCGTCAAGCATCCATATCATCGAGCAAGCTACAATCAGAAAGCTGCTTCACCTTTGACCCAGCACGTGTCATCTCCAGACTGCACCGATAACCAAGTATTTCAGAAATACGGGATTTCGCTCCCACAGCGGGATCGCCTCAATGTTGACACCTTCAATACACCTGATTTCTTTCTCTCGCTGCCACCGAGCATTGTTGCGATCGCTTCAGTATATTCGGACTGCTCTCTTGGGTCTTTTTCGTTTGGTTGCTTTAATCGTCAGATTACACACGCGCTCGTGTGCAGTAATGACAGGATCAGACCTTCATTTAAACCTCCATGACTACACAAAGACCTGTATGAAAGATACTGAGACACACACTTCACAAAACCCGCGCGTGCTCCCTGCTCTCGAGACACAATTCTCGTGTGTTCAGCCACATCTCTTGCACAAAACCAGGTCTTTGAACTCTACATTCCTTACATACTATCAATAAATCACGGCGCATCAAAAGCACATACAAATACTAACAGAATGACAATGTAAATGAAACAGCTGACCACTCAACTGTCCTGAAATTGGTTTATTGCTGCAATGGACTCTTGCCATGAATGTTACTACGATAAATACACAGGTGACCAAATTGACACATTCGATTGGCTTTCCTGTGGCGACATGCTCTCCTTTCATCTCGGACCCGATTTACAACCCACGCTCATCAGAAAAGCTTCTAACCCAGCATGTGTCATCTTAGACGGCGCCGAAAGCGAGATATTCCGGACTTTTGGTCCCACATTCTCAAACAGGACCCGTAGGCCTCTCATGTATTCTGTCCCGGTTATTTTCTTTCCATTTGAGTAATATTTCCTTCCTGGATTACTTGCCCCCTCCCCATGTGAAGCACTTTGCGTATTTCTACATTGAACTGCACCTGTCTGCCCAGCTCCCAAGTGTATTCAAATTCCATCCACCCGCCGCCCCCCGTAGTTTATCCTGTCCAGCACTTGGACTCTTCCACTGGTCGGACGCTGCAACCAAACCCACCCACCCACCCAGTCATTTTTTTTTCTTGCTGTTCACACAGCGCCTCCCATGGCCACCAGACGTCCCAAAGCGCTTTACATCCAATGAAGTACTTTTTGACACAGTCAGTGCTTTAATATTGGAAATGCAGCAACCAATTTGCGCACAGCGAGCTCCCACAAACAAGAAAAGTGATAATGACCCAGATCATCAATTTTGGTGATGTTGATTGAGGGATAAATATTGGCCGAGGACACCGGAGATAACTCTGCTGTTTCTGTTAGAAATAGCATGCGTGGGATCTTTTACATCCACCTGAGAGGGCAGACCTCAGTTTAACGACTCATCTGAAAGATGGCAGCTCCGACAGTGCAGCGCTCCCTCAGTGTCGCCCCTCTGAAAGCACAGCGCTCCCTCCAACAGTGCGGCGCTCCCTCAGTACTGCCCCTCCGACAGTCCAGCGTCCCTCAGTACTGCCCCTCCGGCAGTGCGGCGTTCCCTCAGTACTGCCCCTCCGGCAGTGCGGCACTCCCTCAGTACTGCCCCTCCGACAGTGCGGCACTCCCTCAGTACTGCCCCTCCGACAGTGCGGCGCTCCCTCAGTACTGCCCCTCCGACAGTACGGCCCTCCCTCAGTACTGGCCCCTCCGACAGTGCGGCGCTCCCTCAGTACATCCCTCCGACAGTGCGGCGCTCCCTCAGTACTGCCCCTCCGACAGTGCGGCACTCCCTCAGTACTGGCCCCTCCGACAGTGCGGCGCTCCCTCAGTACATCCCTCCGACAGTGCGGCGCTCCCTCAGTACTACCCCTCCGACAGTGCGGCGCCCCCTCAGTACTGCCCCTCCGAAAGTGCGGCGCTCCCTCAGTACTGCCCCTCCGACAGTGTGGCGCTCCCTCAGTACTGTCCCTCCGACAGTGCGGCGCTCCCTCAGTACTGCCCCTTCGACAGTGCGGCGCTCCCTCTGCACTGCCTTTCTGACAGTGCAGTGCTCCCTCAGTACTGCCCCTACGACAGTGCGGCGCTCCCTCAGCACTGTCCCTCCTACAATGCAGCGCTGCCTAAGTACTGCCCCTCCGACAGTGCAGCGCTCCCTCAGTACTGTCCCTCCTACAATGCAGCACTGCCTCAGTACTGCCCCTCCGAAAGCACAGAGCCCCCTCAGTACTGCCCCTCCGACAATGCGGCGTTCCCTCAGTACTGCCCCTCCGACAATGCAGCGCTCCCTCAATACTTTCCATCCGAAAGCACAGAGCCCCCTCAGTACTGCTCCTCCGACAGTGCGGCGATCCCTCAGTACTGCCTCTCCGACAGTGCGACGCTCACTCAGTTCTGCCCCTCCGACAGTGCGGCGCTCCCTCAGTACTGCCCCTCCGACAGTACGGCACTCCCTCAGTACTGCCCCTCCGACAGTGCGGCGCTCCCTCAGTACTGCACCTCCGAAAGTGCGGCGCTCCCTCCGTACTGCCCCTCCAAACATGCGGCGCTCCCTCCGTACTGCCCCTCCGACAGTGCACCCCTGCGTACTGCCCCTCCGACAGTGCGGCACTCCCTCAGTACTTCCCCTCCGACAGTGCGGCGCTCCCTCAGTACTGCTCCTCCGAAAGTGCGGCGCTCCCTCAGTACTGCCCCTCCGACAGTACGGCACTCCCTCAGTACTACCCCTTCGACAGTACGGCATTCCCTCAGTACTGCCCCTCCGACAGCGCGGCGCTCCCTCAGTACTGCCCCTCCGACAATGCGGCGCTCCCGCAATACTGTCCCTCCGAAAGCACTGAGCCCCCTCAGTACTGCCCCTCTGACAGTGCGGCGCTCCCTCAGTACTGCCCCTCCGACAGTGCGGCGCTCCCTCAGTACTGCCCCTCTGAAAGTGCGGCGCTCCCTCAGTACTGCCCCTCCGACAGTGCGGCGCTCCCTCAGTACTGCCCCTCCGACAGTGCGGCGCTCCCTCAGTACTGCCCCTCCGACAGTGCGGCTCTTCCGACAGTGCGGCGCTCCCTCAGTACTGCCCCTCCGACAATGCGGGGCTCCCTCAGTTCTGCCCCTCCGAAAGTGCGGCACTCCCTCAGTACTGCCCCTCCGACAGTTCGGCGCTCCCTCTATACTGCCCCTCCGAACATGCGGCACTCCCTCAGTACTACCCCTCCGACAGTGCGGCGCCCCCTCAGTACTGCCCCTCCGAAAGTGCGGCGCTCCCTCAGTACTGCCCCTCCGACAGTGTGGCGCTCCCTCAGTGCGGCGCTCCCTCAGTACTGCCCCTCCGACAGTGCGGCGCTCCCTCAGTACTGCCTCTCCGAAAGTGCGGCACTCCCTCAGTACTGCCCCTCCTACAATGCAGCGCTCCCTCAACACTGTCCCTCCGAAAGCACAGAGCCCCCTCAGTACAGCCCCTCCTACAGTGCAGCGCTCCCTCAATACTGTCCCTCCGACAGTGCGGGGCTCCCTCAGTACTGCCCCTCCGAAAGTGCAGCGCTCCCTCAGTACTGCTCCTCCGACAGTGCAGCGCTCCCTCAGTACTGCCCCTCCGAAAGTGCGGCACTCCCTCAGTACTGCTCCTCCGACAGTGTGGCGCTCCCTCAGTACTGCCCCTCCGACAGTGCGGCGCTCCTTCAGTACTACCCCTCCGAAAGTGCGGCACTCCCTCAGTACTACCCCTCAGACAGTGCGGCGCCCCCTCAGTACTGCCCCTCCGACAGTGCGGGGCTCCCTCAGTACTGCCCCGCCGAAAGTGCGGCGCTCCCTCAGTACTGCCCCTCCTACAATGCAGCGCTCCCTCAATACTGTCCCTCCGAAAGCACAGAGCTCGCTCAGTACTGCCCCTCCGACAGTGCGGCGTTCCCTCAGTACTGCCCCTCCTACAATGCAGCGCTCCCTCAATACTGTCCCTCCTAAAGCATAGAGCCCCCTCAGTACTGCCCCTCCGAACATGCGGCACTCCCTCCGTACTGCCCCTCCGACAGTACGGCATTCCCTCAGCACTGTCCCTCCGAAAGCACAGAGCCCCCTCAGTACTTCCCCTCCGACATTGCGGCACTCCCTCAGTACTTCCCCTCCGACAGTACGGCATTCCCTCAGTACTGTCCCTCCGAAAGCACAGAGCCCCCTCAGTACTGCCCCTCCGACAGTGCGGCGCTCCCTCAGTACTGCCCCTCTGAAAGTGCGGCGCTCCCTCAGTACTGCCCCTCCGACAGTGCGGCGCTCCCTCAGTACTGCCCCTCCGACAGTGCGGCGCTCCCTCAGTACTGCCCCTCCGACAGTGCGGCGCTCCCTCAGTACTGCTCCTCCGACAGTGCGACGCTGCCTCAGTACTGCCCCTCCGACAATGCGGCGCTCCCTCAATGCTGTCCCTCCGAAAGCACTGAGCCCCCTCAGTAATGCCCCTCTGACAGTGCGGCGCTCCCTCCGTAGTGCCCCTCCGACAGTGCGGCAATCCCTCAGTACTGCCCCTCTGAAAGTGCGGCGCTCCCTCAGTACTGCCCCTCCGACAGTTCGGCGCTCCCTCTATACTGCCCCTCCGAACATGCGGCGCTCCCTCAGTACTGCTCCTCCGACAGTGCGGCGCTCCCTCAGTACTTCCCCTCCGAGAGTGCGGCACTCCCTCAGTACTGCCCCTCCTACAATGCAGCGCTCCCTCAATACTGTCCCTCCGAAAGCACAGAGCCCCCTCAGTACTGCCCCTCCTACAGTGCAGCGCCCCCTCAATACTGTCCCTCCGACAGTGCGGGCCTCCCTCAGTACTGCCCCTTCGAAAGTGCGGCGCTGCCTCAGTACTGCTCCTCCGACAGTGCGGCGCTCCCTCAGTAATGCCTCTCCGAAAGTGCGACACTCCCTCAGTACTGCCCCTCCGACAGTGTGGCGCTCCCTCAGTACTGCCCCTCCGACAGTGCGGCGCTACCTCAGTGCTACCCCTCCGACAGTGCGGCGCTCCCTCAGTACTGCCCCTCCGACAGTGCGGCGCTCCCTCAGTACTGCCCCTCCGACAGTGCGGCGCTCCCTCAGTACTGCCCCTCCGACAGTGCGGCGCTCCCTCAGTACTGCCCCTCCGACAGTGCGGCGCTCCCTCAGTACTGCCACTCCGACAGTGCGGCGCTCCCTCAGTACTGCCCCTCCGACAATGCGGGGCTCCCTCAGTACTGCCCCTCCGAAAGTGCGGCACTCCCTCAGTACTGCCCCTCCGACAGTTCGGCGCTCCCTCTATACTGCCCCTCCGAACATGCGGCACTCCCTCAGTACTACCCCTCCGACAGTGCGGCGCCCCCTCGGTACTGCCCCTCCGAAAGTGCGGCGCTCCCTCAGTACTGCCCCTCCGACAGTGTGGCGCTCCCTCAGTACTGCCCCTCCGACAGTGCGGCGCTCCCTCGGTACTGCTCCTCCGACAGTGCGGCGCTCCCTCAGTACCGCCCCTCCGACAGTGCGGCGCTCCCTCAGTACTGCCCCTCCGAAAGTGTGGCACTCCCTCAGTACTGCCCCTCCTACAATGCAGCGCTCCCTCAATACTGTCCCTCCGACAGTGCGGGGCTCCCTCAGTACTGCCCCTCCGAAAGTGCAGCGCTCCCTCAGAACTGCTCCTCCGACAGTGCGGCGCTCCCTCAGTACTGCCCCTCCGAACGTGCGGCACTCCCTCAGTACTGCCCCTCCGACAGTGTGGCGCTCCCTCAGTACTGCCCCTCCGACAGTGCGTCGCTCCCTCAGTACTACCCCTCCGACAGTGCGGCGTTCCCTCAGTACTGCCCCTCCTACAATGCAGCGCTCCCTCAATACTGTCCCTCCGAAAGCACAGAGCCCCCTCAGTACTGCCCCTTGAACATGCGGCACTCCCTCCGTACTGCCCCTCCGACAGTACGGCATTCCCTCAGTACTGTCCCTCCGAAAGCACAGAGCCCCCTCAGTACTGCCCCTCCGACAGTGCGGCACTCCTTCAGTAGTTCCCCTCCGACAGTACGGCATTCCCTCAGTTCTGTCCCTCCGAAAGCACAGAGCCCCCTCAGTACTGCCCCTCCGACAGTGCGGCGCTCCCTCAGTACTGTCCCTCCTACAAGGCAGCGCTGCCTCAGTACTGCCCCTCCGACAGTGCGGCGCTCCCTCAGTACTGCCCCTCCGACAGTACGGCCCTCCCTCAGTACTGGCCCCTCCGACAGTGCGGCGCTCCCTCAGTACATCCCTCCGACAGTGCGGCGCTCCCTCAGTACTGCCCCTCCGACAGTGCGGCACTCCCTCAGTACTGGCCCCTCCGACAGTGCGGCGCTCCCTCAGTACATCCCTCCGACAGTGCGGCGCTCCCTCAGTACTACCCCTCCGACAGTGCGGCGCCCCCTCAGTACTGCCCCTCCGAAAGTGCGGCGCTCCCTCAGTACTGCCCCTCCGACAGTGTGGCGCTCCCTCAGTACTGTCCCTCCGACAGTGCGGCGCTCCCTCAGTACTGCCCCTTCGACAGTGCGGCGCTCCCTCTGCACTGCCTTTCTGACTGCAGTGCTCCCTCAGTACTGCCCCTACGACAGTGCGGCGCTCCCTCAGCACTGTCCCTCCTACAATGCAGCGCTGCCTAAGTACTGCCCCTCCGACAGTGCAGCGCTCCCTCAGTACTGTCCCTCCTACAATGCAGCACTGCCTCAGTACTGCCCCTCCGAAAGCACAGAGCCCCCTCAGTACTGCCCCTCCGACAATGCGGCGTTCCCTCAGTACTGCCCCTCCGACAATGCAGCGCTCCCTCAATACTTTCCATCCGAAAGCACAGAGCCCCCTCAGTACTGCTCCTCCGACAGTGCGGCGATCCCTCAGTACTGCCCCTCCGACAGTGCGACGCTCACTCAGTTCTGCCCCTCCGACAGTGCGGCGCTCCCTCAGTACTGCCCCTCCGACAGTACGGCACTCCCTCAGTACTGCCCCTCCGACAGTGCGGCGCTCCCTCAGTACTGCACCTCCGAAAGTGCGGCGCTCCCTCCGTACTGCCCCTCCAAACATGCGGCGCTCCCTCCGTACTGCCCCTCCGACAGTGCACCCCTGCGTACTGCCCCTCCGACAGTGCGGCACTCCCTCAGTACTTCCCCTCCGACAGTGCGGCGCTCCCTCAGTACTGCTCCTCCGAAAGTGCGGCGCTCCCTCAGTACTGCCCCTCCGACAGTACGGCACTCCCTCAGTACTACCCCTTCGACAGTACGGCATTCCCTCAGTACTGCCCCTCCGACAGCGCGGCGCTCCCTCAGTACTGCCCCTCCGACAATGCGGCGCTCCCGCAATACTGTCCCTCCGAAAGCACTGAGCCCCCTCAGTACTGCCCCTCTGACAGTGCGGCGCTCCCTCAGTACTGCCCCTCCGACAGTGCGGCGCTCCCTCAGTACTGCCCCTCTGAAAGTGCGGCGCTCCCTCAGTACTGCCCCTCCGACAGTGCGGCGCTCCCTCAGTACTGCCCCTCCGACAGTGCGGCTCTTCCGACAGTGCGGCGCTCCCTCAGTACTGCCCCTCCGACAATGCGGCGCTCCCTCAGTACTGCCCCTCCGACAGTGCGGCGCCCCCTCAGTACTGCCCCTCCGAAAGTGTGGCGCTCCCTCAGTACTGCCCCTCCGACAGTGTGGCGCTCCCTCAGTACTGCCCCTCCGACAGTGCGGAGCTCCCTCAGTACTGCTCCTCCGACAGTGCGGCGCTCCCTCAGTACTGCCCCTCCGACAGTGCGGCGCTCCCTCAGTACTGCCTCTCCGAAAGTGCGGCACTCCCTCAGTACTGCCCCTCCTACAATGCAGCGCTCCCTCAACACTGTCCCTCCGAAAGCACAGAGCCCCCTCAGTACAGCCCCTCCTACAGTGCAGCGCTCCCTCAATACTGTCCCTCCGACAGTGCGGGGCTCCCTCAGTACTGCCCCTCCGAAAGTGCAGCGCTCCCTCAGTACTGCTCCTCCGACAGTGCAGCGCTCCCTCAGTACTGCCCCTCCGAAAGTGCGGCACTCCCTCAGTACTGCTCCTCCGACAGTGTGGCGCTCCCTCAGTACTGCCCCTCCGACAGTGCGGCGCTCCTTCAGTACTACCCCTCCGAAAGTGCGGCACTCCCTCAGTACTACCCCTCAGACAGTGCGGCGCCCCCTCAGTACTGCCCCTCCGACAGTGCGGGGCTCCCTCAGTACTGCCCCGCCGAAAGTGCGGCGCTCCCTCAGTACTGCCCCTCCTACAATGCAGCGCTCCCTCAATACTGTCCCTCCGAAAGCACAGAGCTCGCTCAGTACTGCCCCTCCGACAGTGCGGCGTTCCCTCAGTACTGCCCCTCCTACAATGCAGCGCTCCCTCAATACTGTCCCTCCGAAAGCATAGAGCCCCCTCAGTACTGCCCCTCCGAACATGCGGCACTCCCTCCGTACTGCCCCTCCGACAGTACGGCATTCCCTCAGCACTGTCCCTCCGAAAACACAGAGCCCCCTCAGTACTTCCCCTCCGACATTGCGGCACTCCCTCAGTACTTCCCCTCCGACAGTACGGCATTCCCTCAGTACTGTCCCTCCGAAAGCACAGAGCCCCCTCAGTACTGCCCCTCCGACAGTGCGGCGCTCCCTCAGTACTGCCCCTCTGAAAGTGCGGCGCTCCCTCAGTACTGCCCCTCCGACAGTGCGGCGCTCCCTCAGTACTGCCCCTCCGACAGTGCGGCGCTCCCTCAGTACTGCCCCTCCGACAGTGCGGCGCTCCCTCAGTACTGCCCCTCCGACTGTGCGGCGCTCCCTCAGTACTGCCCCTCCGACAGTGCGGCGCTCCCTCAGTACTGCTCCTCCGACAGTGCGACGCTGCCTCAGTACTGCCCCTCCGACAATGCGGCGCTCCCTCAATGCTGTCCCTCCGAAAGCACTGAGCCCCCTCAGTAATGCCCCTCTGACAGTGCGGCGCTCCCTCCGTAGTGCCCCTCCGACAGTGCGGCACTCCCTCAGTACTGCCCCTCTGAAAGTGCGGCGCTCCCTCAGTACTGCCCCTCCGACAGTTCGGCGCACCCTCTATACTGCCCCTCCGAACATGCGGCACTCCCTCAGTACTACCCCTCCGACAATGCGGCGCTCCCTCAGTACTGCTCCTCCGACAGTGCGGCGCTCCCTCAGTACTTCCCCTCCGAGAGTGCGGCACTCCCTCAGTACTGCCCCTCCTACAATGCAGCGCCCCCTCAATACTGTCCCTCCGACAGTGCGGGCCTCCCTCAGTACTGCCCCTTCGAAAGTGCGGCGCTGCCTCAGTACTGCCCCTCCGACAGTGTGGCGCTCCCTCAGTACTGCCCCTCCGACAGTGCGGCGCTCCCTCAGTACTGCCCCTCCGACAGTGCGGCGCTCCCTCAGTACTGCCACTCCGACAGTGTGGCGCTCCCTCAGTACTGCCCCTCCGACAATGCGGGGCTCCCTCAGTACTGCCCCTCCGAAAGTGCGGCACTCCCTCAGTACTGCCCCTCCGACAGTTCGGCGCTCCCTCTATACTGCCCCTCCGAACATGCGGCACTCCCTCAGTACCGCCCCTCCGACAGTGCGGCGCCCCCTCGGTACTGCCCCTCCGAAAGTGCGGCGCTCCCTCAGTACTGCCCCTCCGACAGTGTGGCGCTCCCTCAGTACTGCCCC
The DNA here is from genome assembly GCF_044704955.1 of Pristiophorus japonicus. Taxonomy (NCBI): domain Eukaryota; kingdom Metazoa; phylum Chordata; class Chondrichthyes; family Pristiophoridae; genus Pristiophorus; species Pristiophorus japonicus. The sequence goes on along the minus strand of NC_092003.1, from coordinate 6,998,438 downwards.
TCCGACAGTGCGGCGCTCCCTCGGTACTGCTCCTCCGACAGTGCGGCGCTCCCTCAGTACCGCCCCTCCGACAGTGCGGCGCTCCCTCAGTACTGCCCCTCCGAAAGTGTGGCACTCCCTCAGTACTGCCCCTCCTACAATGCAGCGCTCCCTCAATACTGTCCCTCCGACAGTGCGGGGCTCCCTCAGTACTGCCCCTCCGAAAGTGCAGCGCTCCCTCAGAACTGCCCCTCCGACAGTGTGGCGCTCCCTCAGTACTGCCCCTCCGACAGTGCGTCGCTCCCTCAGTACTACCCCTCCGACAGTGCGGCGTTCCCTCAGTACTGCCCCTCCTACAATGCAGCGCTCCCTCAATACTGTCCCTCCGAAAGCACAGAGCCCCCTCAGTACTGCCCCTTGAACATGCGGCACTCCCTCCGTACTGCCCCTCCGACAGTACGGCATTCCCTCAGTACTGTCCCTCCGAAAGCACAGAGCCCCCTCAGTACTGCCCCTCCGACAGTGCGGCACTCCTTCAGTACTTCCCCTCCGACAGTACGGCATTCCCTCAGTTCTGTCCCTCCGAAAGCACAGAGCCCCCTCAGTACTGCCCCTCCGACAGTGCGGCGCTCCCTCAGTACTTCCCCTCCGACAGTGCGGCGCTCCCTCAGTACTGCCCCTCCGAAAGTGCGGCGCTCCCTCAGTACTGCCCCTCCGATAGTACAGCACTCCCTCACTACTGTCCCTCCGAAAGCACAGAGCCCCCTCAGTACTGCCCCTCCGACAGTACGGCATTCCCTCAGTACTGCCCCTCCGACAGTGCAGCGCTCCCTCAGTACTGCCCCTCCGACAATGTGGCGCTCCCTCAATACTGTCCCTCCGAAAGCACTGAGCCCCCTCAGTACTGCCCCTCCGACAGTGCGGCGCTCCCTCAGTACTGCCCCTCTGAAAGTGCGGCGCTCCCTCAGTACTGCCCCTCCGAAAGTGCGGCACTCCCTCAGTACTGCCCCTCCGACAGTTCGGCGCTCCCTCTATACTGCCCCTACGAACATGCGGCACTCCCTCAGTACTACCCCTCCGACAGTGCGGCGCCCCCTCACTACTGCCCCTCCGACAGTGTGGCGCTCCCTCAGTACTGCCCCTCCGACAGTGTGGCGCTCCCTCAGTACTGCCCCTCCGACAGTGCGGCGCTCCCTCAGTACTGCTCCTCTGACAGTGCGGCGCTCCCTCAGTACTGCCCCTCCGACAGTGCGGCGCTCCCTCAGCCCTCAGTACTGCCCCTCCGAAAGTGCGGCACTCCCTCAGTACTGCCCCTCCTACAATGCAGCGCTCCCTCAATACTGTCCCTCCGAAAGCACAGAGCCCCCTCAGTACAGCCCCTCCTACAGTGCAGCGCTCCCTCAATACTGTCCCTCCGACAGTGCGGGGCTCCCTCAGTACTGCCCCTCCGACAGTGCGGCGCTCCCTCAGTACTACCCCTCAGACAGTGCGGCGCCCCCTCAGTGCTGCCCCGCCGAAAGTGCGGCGCTCCCTCAGTACTACCCCTCCGAAAGTGCGGCACTCCCTCAGTACTACCCCTCAGACAGTGCGGCGCTCCCTCAGTACTACCCCTCCGAAAGTGCGGCACTCCCTCAGTACTACCCCTCAGACAGTGCGGCGCTCCCTCAGTACTGCCCCGCCGAAAGTGCGGCGCTCCCTCAGTACTGCCCCTCCTACAATGCAGCGCTCCCTCAATACTGTCCCTCAGAAAGCACAGAGCTCACTCAGTACTGCCCCTCCGAACATGCGGCACTCCCTCCGTACTTCCCCTCCGACAGTACGGCATTCCCTCAGTACTGTCCCTCCGAAAGCACAGAGCCCCCTCAGTACTGCCCCTCCGACAGTGCGGCACTCCCTCAGTACTGCCCCTCTGAAAGTGCGGCGCTCCCTCAGTACTGCCCCTCCGACAGTGCGGCGCTCCCTCAGTACTGCCCCTCCGACAGTGCGGCGCTCTCTCAGTACTGCCCCTCCGACAGTGCGGCGCTCCCTCAGTACTGCCCCTCCGACAGTGCGGCGCTCCCTCAATACTGTCCCTCCGAAAGCACTGAGCCCCCTCAGTACTGCCCCTCCGAAAGTGCGGCGCTCCCTCAGTACTGCCCCTCCGACAGTTCGGCGCTCCCTCTATACTGCCCCTCCGAACATGCGGCACTCCCTCAGTACTACCCTTCCGAAAGTGCGGCGCGCGCTCAGTACTGCCCCTCCGACAGTGCGGCGCTCCCTCAGTACTGCCCCTCCTACAGTGCAGCGCCCCCTCAATACTGCCCCTTCGAAAGTGCGGCGCTGCCTCAGTACTGCCCCTCCGAAAGTGCGGCGCTCCCTCAGTACTGCCCCTCCGACAGTGCGGCGCTCCCTCAGTACTGCCACTCCGACAGTGCGGCGCTCCCTCAGTACTGCCCCTCCGACAATGCGGGGCTCCCTCAGTACTGCCACTCCGACAGTGCGGCGCTCCCTCAGTACTGCCCCTCCGACAGTTCGGCGCTCCCTCTATACTGCCCCTCCGAACATGCGGCACTCCCTCAGTACTACCCCTCCGACAGTGCGGCGCCCCCTCAGCACTGCCCCTCCGACAGTGCGGCGCTCCCTCAGTCCTGCCCCTCCGACAGTGCGGCGCTCCCTCAGTACTGCCCCTCCGACAGGTCGGCGTTCCCTCAGTACTGCCCCTCCGACAGTGTGGCGCTCCCTCAGTACTGCTCCTCCGACAGTGTGGCGCTCCCTCAGTACTGCCCCTCCGAAAGTGCGGCACTCCCTCAGTACTGCCCCTCCTACAATGCAGCGCTCCCTCAATACTGTCCCTCCGACAGTGCGGCGCTCCCTCAGTACTGCCCCTCCGAAAGTGCGGCATTCCCTCAGTACTGCTCCTCTGACAGTGTGGCGCTCCCTCAGTACTGCCCCTCCGACAGTGCGGCGCTCCCTCAGTACTACCCCTCCGAAAGTGCGGCACTCCCTCCGTACTTCCCCTCCGACAGTACGGCATTCCCTCAGTACTGTCCCTCCGAAAGCACAGAGCCCCCTCAGTACTGCCCCTCTGAAAGTGCGGCGCTCCCTCAGTACTGCCCCTCCGAAAGTGCGGCACTCCCTCAGTACTGCCTCTCCGAAAGTGCGGCACTCCCTCAGTCCTGCCCCTCCGACAGTGCGTCGCTCCCTCAGTACTGCCACTCCGACAGTGCGGCGCTCCCTCAGTACTGCCCTCCGAAAGTGCGGCACTCCCTCAGTACTGCCTCTCCGACAGTGCGGCGCTCCCTCAGTCCTGCCCCTCCGACAGTGCGTCGCTCCCTCAGTACTGCCACTCCGACAGTGCGGCGCTCCCTCAGTACTGCCCTCCGAAAGTGCGGCGCTCCCTCAGTACTGCCCCTCCGACAGTGCGGCGCTCCCTCAGTACTGCCCCTCCGACAGTGCGGCGCTCCCTCAGTCCTGCCCCTCCGACAGTGCGTCGCTCCCTCAGTACTGCCACTCCGACAGTGCGGCGCTCCCTCAGTACTGCCCCTCCGACAATGCGGGGCTCCCTCAGTACTGACCCTTCGAACATGCGGCACTCCCTCAGTACTACCCCTCCGACAGTGCGGCGCCCCCTCAGTACTGCCCCTCCGAAAGTGCGGCGCTCCCTCAGTCCTGCCCCTCCGACAGTGTGGCGCTCCCTCAGTACTGCCCCTCCGACAGTGCGGCGCTCCCTCAGTACTGCTCCTCCGACAGTGCGGCGCTCCCTCAGTACTGCCCCTCCGACAGTGCGGCGCTCCCTCAGTACTGCCCCTCCGAAAGTGCGGCACTCCCTCAGTACTGCCCCTCCTACAATGCAGCGCTCCCTCAATACTGTCCCTCCGAAAGCACAGAGCCCCCTCAGTACAGCCCCTCCTACAGTGCAGCGCTCCCTCAATACTGTCCCTCCGACAGTGCGGGGCTCCCTCAGTACTGCCCCTCCGAAAGTGCAGCGCTCCCTCAGTACTGCTCCTCCGACAGTGCGGCGCTCCCTCAGTACTGCCCCTCCGAAAGTGCGGCATTCCCTCAGTACTGCTCCTCTGACAGTGTGGCGCTCCCTCAGTACTGCCCCTCCGACAGTGCGGCACTCCCTCAGTACTGCCCCTCAGACAGTGCGGCGCTCCCTCAGTGCTACCCCTCCGAAAGTGCGGCGCTCCCTCAGTACTGCCCCTCCGACAGTGCGGCGCTCCCTCAGTACTGCCCCTCCGACAATGCGGGGCTCCCTCAGTACTGCCCCTCCGAAAGTGCGGCACTCCCTCAGTACTGCCCCTCCGACAGTTCGGCGCTCCCTCTATACTGCCCCTCCGAACATGCGGCGCTCCCTCAGTACTGCCCCTCCGAAAGTGCGGCGCTCCCTCAGTACTGCTCCTCCGACAGTGCGGCGCTCCCTCAGTACTGCCCCTCCGACAGTGCGGCGCTCCCTCAGTACTGCCCCTCCGAAAGTGCGGCTCTCCCTCAGTACTGCCCCTCCTACAATGCAGCGCTCCCTCAATACTGTCCCTCCGAAAGCACAGAGCCCCCTCAGTACAGCCCCTCCTACAGTGCAGCGCTCCCTCAATACTATCCCTCCGACAGTGCGTCGTTCCCTCAGTACTGCCCCTCCTACAATGCAGCGCTCCCTCAATACTGTCCCTCCGAAAGCACAGAGCCCCCTCAGTACTGCCCCTCCGAACATGCGGCACTCCCTCCGTACTGCCCCTCCGACAGTACGGCACTCCCTCAGTACTGCCCCTCCGACAGTGCGGCGCTCCCTCAGTACTGCCCCTCCGACAGTGCGGCGCTCCCTCAGTACTGCCCCTCCGACAGTACGGCACTACCTCAGTACTGCCCCTCCGACAGTGCGGCGCACCCTCAATACTGTCCCTCCGAAAGCGCAGAGCCCCCTCAGTACTGCCACTCCTACAGTGCAGCGCTCCCTCAATACTGTCCCTCCGACAGTGCGGTGCTCCCTCAGTTCTGCCCCTCCGAAAGTGCGGCGCTCCCTAAGTACTGCTCCTCCGACAGTGCGGCGCTCCCTCAGTACTGCCTCTCCGAAAGTGCGGCACTCCCTCAGTACTGCCTCTCCGAAAGTGCGGCACTCCCTCAGTACTGCCCCTCCGACAGTGTGGCGCTCCCTCAGTACTGTCCCTCCGACATTGCGGGGCTCCCTCAGTACTGCCCCTCCGACAGTGCGGCGCTCCCTCAGTACTGCCCCTCCGACAGTGCGGCGCTCCCTCAGTACTGCTCCTCCGACAGTGCGGCGCTCCCTCTATACTGCCCCTCCGAACATGCGGCACTCCCTCAGTACTACCCCTCCGACAGTGTGGCGCCCCCTCAGTACTGCCCCTCCGAAAGTGCGGCGCTCCCTCAGTACTGCCCCTCCGACAGTGTGGCGCTCCCTCAGTACAGCCCCTCCTACAGTGCAGCGCTCCCTCAATACTATCCCTCCGTCAGTGCGGGGCTCCCTCAGTACTGCCCCTCCGAAAGTGCAGCGCTCCCTCAGTACTGCCCCTCCGACAGTGCGGCGCTCCCTCAGTACTGCCCCTCCGAAAGTGCGGCGCTCCCTCAATACTGTCCCTCTGAAAGCACAGAGCTCGCTCGGTACTGCCCCTCCGACAGTGCGGCGTTCCCTCAGTACTGCCCCTCCTACAATGCAGCGCTCCCTCAATACTGTCCCTCCGAAAGCACAGAGCCCCCTCAGTACTGCCCCTCCGAACATGCGGCACTCCCTCCGTACTGCCCCTCCGACAGTACGGCATTCCCTCAGTACTGTCCCTCCGAAAGCACAGAGCCCCCTCAGTACTGCCCCTCCGACAGTGCGGCACTCCCTCAGTACTTCCCCTCCGACAGTACGGCATTCCCTCAGTACTGTCCCTCCGAAAGCACAGAGCCCCCTCAGTACTGCCCCTCCGACAGTGCGGCACTCCCTCAGTACTTCCCCTCCGACAGTGCGGCTCTCCCTCAGTACTGCCCCTCTGAAAGTGCGGCGCTCTCTCAGTACTGCCCCTCCGACAGTGCGGCGCTCTCTCAGTACTGCCCCTCCGACAGTGCGGCGCTCCCTCAGTACTGCCCCTCCGACAGTGCGGCGCTCCCTCAGTACTGCCCCTCCGACAGTGCGGCGCTCCCTCAATACTGTCCCTCCGAAAGCACTGAGCCCCCTCAGTAATGCCCCTCTGACAGTGCGGCGCTCCCTCCGTACTGCCCCTCTGACAGTGCGGCGCTCCCTCAGTACTGCCCCTCTGAAAGTGCGGCGCTCCCTCAGTACTGCCCCTCCGACAATGCGGGGCTCCCTCAGTACTGCCCCTCCGAAAGTGCGGCGCTCCCTCAGTATTCTCCGTCCTGCAATCCGGCACTCCCTCAGTACTGCCCCTCTGACAGTGTGGCACTCCCTCAGTACTGTCCCTCCGACAGTGCGGCGCTCCCTCAGTACTGTCCCTCCGACATTGCGGGGCTCCCTCAGTACTGCCCCTCCGACAGTGCGGCGCTCCCTCAGTACTGCCCCTCCGACAGTGCGGCGCTCCCTCAGTACTGCCGCTCTGACAGTGCGGCGCTCCCTCCGTACTGCCCCTCCGACAGTGCGGCTCTTCCTCAGTACTGCCCCTCCGACAGTGCCGGACTCCCTCAGTACTGTCCCTCCGATAGTGCGGCGCTCCCTCAGTACTGCCCCTCCTACAAGTCAGCGCTGCCTCAGTACTGCCCCTCCGACAGTGCGGGACTCCCTCAGTACTGTCCCTCCGACAGTGCGGCGCTCCCTCAGTACTGCCCCTCCGACAGTGCGGGACTCCCTCAGTACTGTCCCTCCGATAGTGCGGCGCTCCCTCAGTACTGCCCCTCCTACAGTGCGGCGCTCCCTCAGTACTGTCCCTCCTACAAGGCAGCGCTGCCTCAGTACTGCCCCTCCGACAGTGCGGCGCTCCCTCAGTACTGCCCCTCCGAAAGTGCGGCGCTCCCTCAGTACTGCACCTCCGAAAGTGCGGTGCTCCCTCAGTACTGCTCCTCCGGCAGTGCGGCGCTCCCTCAGTACTGCCCCTCCAACAGTGCGGCGCTCCCTCAGTACTGCCCCTCCGACAGTGTGGCGCTCCCTCAGTACTGCCCCTCTGACAGTGCGGGCCTCCCTCAGTACTGCCCCTCCGACAATGCGGCGTTCCCTCAGTACTGCCCCTCCTACAATGCAGCGCTCCCTCAATACTGTCCCTCCGAAAGCACAGAGCCCCCTCAGTACTGCCCCTCCTACTGTGCGGCGCTCCCTCATTACTGCCCCTCCGACGTTGCGGCGCTCCCTCAGTACTGCCCCTCCTACTGTGCGGCGCTCCCTCAGTACTGCCCCTCCTACACTGCAGCGCTCCCTCAATACTGTCCCTCCGAAAGCGCAGAGCCCCCTCAGTCCTGCCGCTCCAAAAGTGCGGCGCTCCCTCAGTACTGCCCCTCCGACAGTGCGGCGCTCCCTCCGTACTGCCCCTCCGACAGTGCGGGACTCCCTCAGTACTGTCCCTCCGACAGTGCGGCGCTCCCTCAGTACTGCCCCTCCGACAGTGTGGCGCTCCCTCCGTACTGCCCCTCCGACAGTGCGGCGCTCCCTCAGTACTGTCCCTCCGACATTGCGGGGCTCCCTCAGTACTGCCCCTCCGACAGTGCGGCGCTCCCTCAGTACTGCCCCTCCGACAGTGCGGCGCTCCCTCAGTACTGCCGCTCTGACAGTGCGGCGCTCCCTCCGTACTGCCCCTCCGACAGTGCGGGACTCCCTCAGTACTGTCCCTCCGATAGTGCGCCGCTCCCTCAGTACTGCCCCTCCTACAGTGCGGCGCTCCCTCAGTACTGTCCCTCCTACAAGGTAGCGCTGCCTCAGTACTGCCCCTCCGACAGTGCGGCGCTCCCTCAGTACTGCCCCTCCGAAAGTGCGGCGCTCCCTCAGTACTGCACCTCCGAAAGTGCGGTGCTCCCTCAGTACTGCTCCTCCGGCAGTCCGGCGCTCCCTCAGTACTGCCCCTCCAACAGTGCGGCGCTCCCTCAGTACTGCCCCTCCGACAGTGTGGCGCTCCCTCAGTACTGCCCCTCTGACAGTGCGGGCCTCCCTCAGTACTGCCCCTCCGACAATGCGGCGTTCCCTCAGTACTGCCCCTCCTACAATGCAGCACTCCCTCAATACTTTTCATCCGAAAGCACAGAGCCCACTCAGTACTGCCCCTCCGACAGTGCGGCGCTCCCTCAGTACTGCCTCTCCGACAGTGCGACGCTCCCTCAGTTCTGCCCCTCCGACAGTGCAGCGCTCCCTCAGTACTGCACCTCCGAAAGTGCGGCGCTCCCTCAGCACTGCCCCTCCGACAGTGCGGCGCTCCCTCCGTACTGCCACTCCGACAGTGCAGCGCTCCCTCCGTACTGCCCCTGCGACAGTGCGGCACTCCCTCAGTACTTCCCCTCCGACAGTGCGGCGCTCCCTCAGTACTGCCCCTCCGAAAGTGCGGCGCTCCCTCAGTACTGCCCCTCCGAAAGTGCGGCGCTCCCTCAGTACTGCCCCTCCGACAGTACGGCATTCCCTCAGTACTGCCCCTCCGACAGTGCGGCGCTCCCTCAGTACTGCCCCTCCGACAATGCGCCGCTCCCTCAATACTGTCCCTCCGAAAGCACTGAGCCCCCTCAGTACTGCCCCTCCGACAGTGCGGCGCTCCCTCAGTAGTGCCCCTCCGAAAGTGCGGCGCTCCCTCAGTACTGTCCCTCCGACAGTGCGGCGCTCCCTCAGTACTGCCCCTCCGACAGTGCGGCGCTCCCTCAGTACTGCCCCTCCGACAGTGCGGCGCTCCCTCAGTACTGCCCCTCCGACAGTGCGGCGCTCCCTCAGTACTGCTCCTCCGACAGTGCGGCGCTCCCTCAATACTGTCCCTCCGAAAGCACTGAGCCCCCTCAGTAATGCCCCTCTGACAGTGCGGCGCTCCCTCCATACTGCCCCTCTGACAGTGCGGCGCTCCCTCAGTACTGCCCCTCTGAAAGTGCGGCGCTCCCTCAGTACTGCCCCTCCGACAATGCGGGGCTCCCTCAGTACTGCCCCTCTGACAGTGCGGCGCTCCCTCAGTACTGCCGCTCTGACAGTGCGGCGCTCCCTCCGTACTGCCCCTCCGACAGTGCGGCTCTTCCTCAGTACTGCCCCTCCGACAGTGCGGGACTCCCTCAGTACTGTCCCTCCGATAGTGCGGCGCTCCCTCAGTACTGCCCCTCCTACAAGTCAGCGCTGCCTCAGTACTGCCCCTCCGACAGTGCGGGACTCCCTCAGTACTGTCCCTCCGACAGTGCGGCGCTCCCTCAGTACTGCCCCTCCGACAGTGCGGGACTCCCTCAGTACTGTCCCTCCGATAGTGCGGCGCTCCCTCAGTACTGCCCCTCCTACAGTGCGGCGCTCCCTCAGTACTGTCCCTCCTACAAGGCAGCGCTGCCTCAGTACTGCCCCTCCGACAGTGCGGCGCTCCCTCAGTACTGCCCCTCCGAAAGTGCGGCGCTCCCTCAGTACTGCACCTCCGAAAGTGCGGTGCTCCCTCAGTACTGCTCCTCCGGCAGTGCGGCGCTCCCTCAGTACTGCCCCTCCAACAGTGCGGCGCTCCCTCAGTACTGCCCCTCCGACAGTGCGGCGCTCCCTCAGTACTGCCCCTCCGACAGTGCAGTGCTCCCTCAGTACTGCCCCTCCGACAGTGCGGCGCTCCCTCAGTACTGCCCCTCTGACAGTGCGGGCCTCCCTCAGTACTGCCCCTCCGACAATGCGGCGTTCCCTCAGTACTGCCCCTCCTACAATGCAGCGCTCCCTCAATACTGTCCCTCCGAAAGCACAGAGCCCCCTCAGTACTGCCCCTCCTACTGTGCGGCGCTCCCTCATTACTGCCCCTCCGACGTTGCGGCGCTCCCTCAGTACTGCCCCTCCTACTGTGCGGCGCTCCCTCAGTACTGCCCCTCCTACACTGCAGCGCTCCCTCAATACTGTCCCTCCGAAAGCGCAGAGCCCCCTCAGTACTGCCGCTCCGAAAGTGCGGCGCTCCCTCAGTACTGCCCCTCCGACAGTGCGGGACTCCCTCAGTACTGTCCCTCCGACAGTGCGGCGCTCCCTCAGTACTGCCCCACCGACAGTGTGGCGCTCCCTCCGTACTGCCCCTCCGACAGTGCGGCGCTCCCTCAGTACTGTCCCTCCGACATTGCGGGGCTCCCTCAGTACTGCCCCTCCGACAGTGCGGCGCTCCCTCAGTACTGCCCCTCCGACAGTGCGGCGCTCCCTCAGTACTGCCGCTCTGACAGTGCGGCGCTCCCTCCGTACTGCCCCTCCGACAGTGCGGCTCTTCCTCAGTACTGCCCCTCCGACAGTGCGGGACTCCCTCAGTACTGTCCCTCCGATAGTGCGGCGCTCCCTCAGTACTGCCCCTCCTACAAGTCAGCGCTGCCTCAGTACTGCCCCTCCGACAGTGCGGGACTCCCTCAGTACTGTCCCTCCGACAGTGCGGCGCTCCCTCAGTACTGCCCCTCCGACAGTGCGGGACTCCCTCAGTACTGTCCCTCCGATAGTGCGGCGCTCCCTCAGTACTGCCCCTCCTACAGTGCGGCGCTCCCTCAGTACTGTCCCTCCTACAAGGTAGCGCTGCCTCAGTACTGCCCCTCCGACAGTGCGGCGCTCCCTCAGTACTGTCCCTCCGATAGTGCGGCGCTCCCTCAGTACTGCCCCTCCGAAAGTGCGGCGCTCCCTCAGTACTGCACCTCCGAAAGTGCGGTGCTCCCTCAGTACTGCTCCTCCGGCAGTCCGGCGCTCCCTCAGTACTGCCCCTCCGACAGTGTGGCGCTCCCTCAGTACTGCCCCTCTGACAGTGCGGGCCTCCCTCAGTACTGCCCCTCCGACAATGCGGCGTTCCCTCAGTACTGCGCCTCCGACAGTGCGGCGCTCCCTCAATACTTTTCATCCGAAAGCACAGAGCCCACTCAGTACTGCCCCTCCGACAGTGCGGCGCTCCCTCAGTACTGCCTCTCCGACAGTGCGACGCTCCCTCAGTTCTGCCCCTCCGACAGTGCAGTGCTCCCTCAGTACTGCACCTCCGAAAGTGCGGCGCTCCCTCCGTACTGCCCCTCCGACAGTGCAGCACTCCCTCAGTACTTCCCCTCCGACAGTGCGGCGCTCCCTCCGTACTGCCCCTCCGACAGTGCAGCACTCCCTCAGTACTTCCCCTCCGACAGTGCGGCGCTCCCTCAGTACTGCCCCTCCGAAAGTGCGGCGCTCCCTCAGTACTGCCCCTCCGACAATGCGCCGCTCCCTCAATACTGTCCCTCCGAAAGCACTGAGCTCCCTCAGTAGTGCCCCTCCGACAGTGCGGCGCTCCCTCAGTAGTGCCCCTCCGAAAGTGCGGCGCTCCCTCAGTACTGCCCCTCCGACAGTACGGCGCTCCCTCAGTACTGCCCCTCCGAAAGTGCGGCGCTCCCTCAGTACTGCCCCTCCGACAGTACGGCGCTCCCTCAGTACTGTCCCTCCGACAGTACGGCGCTCCCTCAGTACTGTCCCTCCGACAGTGCGGCACTCCCTCAGTACTGCCCCTCCGACAGTGCGGCGCTCCCTCAGTACTGTCCCTCCGACAGTGCGGCGCTCTCTCAGTACTGCCCCTCCGACAATGCGGCGCTCCCTCAGTACTGCCCCTCCGACAGTGCGGCGCTCCCTCAGTACTGCCCCTCCGACAGTGCGGCGCTCCCTCAGTACTGCCCCTCCGACAGTGCGGCACTCCCTCAGTACTGCCCCTCCTACAGTGCGGCGCTCCCTCAATACTGTCCCTCCGACAGTGCGGCGCTCCCTCAGTACTGTCCCTCCGAAAGTGAGCCGCTCCCTCAGTACTGCCCCTCCGAAAGTGCGGCTCTCCCTCAGTACTGCCCCTCCGACAGTGCGGCGCTCCCTCAGTACTGCCCCTCCGACATTGAGGGACTCCCTCAGTACTGTCCCTCAGAAAGTGCGACGCTCGCTCAGTACTGCCCCTCTGACAGTGCGGCGCTCCCTCAGTACTGCCCCTCCGACAGTGCGACGCTCCCTCAGTACTGCCCCTCCGAAAGTGCGGCACTCCCTCAGTACTGCCCCTCCTACAATGCAGCGCTCCCTCAATACTGTCCCTCAGAAAGCACAGAGCCCCCTCAGTACTGCCCCTCCTACAGTGCAGCGCTCTTTCAATACTGTCCCTCCAACAGTGTGGCGCTCCCTCAGTACTGCCCCTCCGACAGTGCGGCGCTCCCTCAGTACTACCCCTCCGAAAGTACGGCGCTCCCTCGGTACTGCCCCTCCGACAGTGCGGCGCTCCCTCAGTACTGCCCCTCTGACAGTGCAGCGCTCCCTCAGTACTTCCCCTCCGATAGTGCGGCGCTCCCTCAGTACTGTCCCTCCGACATTGCGGGGCTCCCTCAGTACTGCCCCTCCGACAGTGCGGCGCTCCCTCAGTACTGTCCCTCCGAAAGTGCGGCGCTCCCTCAGTACTGCCCCTCCGACAGTGCAGTGCTCCCTCAGTACTGCCCCTCCGACAGTGCGGCGCTCCCTCTGTACTGCCTTTCTGACAGTTTAGTGCTCCCTCAGTACTGCCCCTCCGACAGTGCGGCGCTCCCTCAGTACTGTCCCTCCGACAGTGCGGCGCTCCCTCAGTACTGTCCCTCCGACAGTGCGGCGCTCCCTCAGTACTGTCCCTCCGACAGTGCGGCGCTCCCTCAGTACTGTCCCTCCGTCATTGCGGGGCTCCCTCAGTACTGCCCCTCCGACAGTGCGGCGCTCCCTCAGTACTGCCCCTCCGACAGTGCGGCGCTCCCTCAGTACTGCCCCTCCGACAGTGCGGCGCTCCCTCTGTACTGCCTTTCTGACAGTGCAGTGCTCCCTCAGTACTGTCCCTCCTACAAGGCAGCGCTGCCTCAGTACTGCCCCTCCGACAGTGCGGCGCTCCCTCAGTACTGCCCCCCCGAAAGTGCGGCGCTCCCTCAGTACTGCCCCTCCGACAGTACGGCATTCCCTCAGTACTGTCCCTCCGAAAGCACAGAGCCCCCTCAGTACTGCCCCTCCGACAGTGCGGCGCTCCCTCAGTACTGCCCCCCCGAAAGTGCGGCGCTCCCTCAGTACTGCCCCTCCGACAGTACGGCATTCCCTCAGTACTGTCCCTCCGAAAGCACAGAGCCCCCTCAGTACTGCCCCTCCGACAGTACGGCATTCCCTCAGTACTGTCCCTCCGAAAGCACAGAGCCCGCTCAGGACTGCCACTCCGACAGTGCGGCGCTCCCTCAGTACTGTCCCTCCTACAATGCAGCGCTCCCTCAATACTGCCCCTCCGCCAGTGCGGCGCTCCCTCAGTACTGCCCCTCCGACAGTGCGGCGCTCCCTCAGTACTGCCCCTCCGACAGTGCGGCGCTCCCTCAGTACTGCCCCTTCGACAATGCAGCACTCCCTCAATACTGTCCCTCCGAAAGCACAGAGCCCCCTCAGTACTGCCCCTCCGACAATGCGGCGTTCCCTCAGTACTGCCCCTCCTACAATGCAGCACTCCCTCAATACTTTCCATCCGAAAGCACAGAGCCCCCTCAGTACTGCCCCTCCGACAGTGCGCCGCTCCCTCAGTACTGCACCTCCGAAAGTGCGGCGCTCCCTCAGCACTGCCCCTCCAAACATGCGGCGCTCCCTTCGTACTGCCCCTCCGACAGTGCAGCGCTCCCTCCGTACTTCCCCTCCGACAGTACGGCACTCCCTCAGTACTACCCCTTCGACAGTACGGCATTCCCTCAGTACTGCCCCTCCGACAGTGCGGCGCTCCCTCAGTACTGCCCCTCCGACAGTGCGGCGCTCCCTCAATACTGCCCCTCCGACAATGCGCCGCTCCCTCAATACTGTCCCTCCGAAAGCACTGAGCCCCCTCAGTACTGCCCCTCTGACAGTGCGGCGCTCCCTCAGTACTACCCCTTCGACAGTACGGCATTCCCTCAGTACTGCCCCTCCGACAGTGCGGCGCTCCCTCAGTACTGCCCCTCCGACAGTGCGGCGCTCCCTCAGTACTGCCCCTCCGACAGTGCGGCGCTCCCTCAGTACTGCCCCTCCGACAGTGCGGCGCTCCCTCAGTACTGCCCCTCCGACAGTGCGGCTCTTCCGACAGTGCGGGGCTCCCTCAGTACTGCCCCTCCGAAAGTGCGGCACTCCCTCAGTACTGCCCCTCCGACAGTTCGGCGCTCCCTCTATACTGCCCTTCCGAACATGCAGCATCCCCTCAGTACTGCCCCTCCGACAGTGCAGCGCTCCCTCAGTACTGCCCCTCCGACAGTGCGGCGCTCCCTCAGTACTGCCCCTCCGACAGTGCGGCGCTCCCTCAGTACTTTCCCTCCTACAATGAGGCGCTGCCTCAGTACTGCCCCTCCGACATTGCGGCGCTCCCTCAGTACTGCCCCTCCGACAGTGCAGTGCTCCCTCAGTACTGCCCCTCCGACAGTGCGGCGCTCCCTCAGTACTGTCCCTCCTACAAGGCAGCGCTGCCTCAGTACTGCCCCTCCTACAATGCAGCGCTCCCTCAATACTGTCCCTCCGAAAGCACTGAGTCCCCTCAGTACTGCCCCTCCGACAGTGCGGCGTTCCCTCAGTACTGCCCCTCCTACAATGCAGCGCTCCCTCAATACTGTCCCTCCGAAAGCACAGAGCCCCCTCAGTACTGCCCCTCCGACAGTGCGGCGCTCCCTCAGTACTGCCCCTCTGAAAGTGCTGCGCTCCCTCAGTACTGCCCCTCCGACAGTGCGGCGCTCCCTCAGTACTGCCCCTCCGACAGTGCAGCGCTCCCTCAGTACTGCCCCTCCGACAGTGCGGCGCTCCCTCAGTACTGCCCCTCCGAAAGTGCGGCGCTCCCTCAGTACTGCCCCTCCGACAGTGCGGCACTCCCTCAGTACTGTCCCTCCGACATTGCGGGGCTCCCTCAGTACTGCCCCTCCGAAAGTGAGCCGCTCCCTCAGTACTGCCCCTCCGACAGAGCGGCGCTCCCTCAGTACTGCCCCTCCGACAGTGCGGCGCTCCCTCAGTACTGCCACTCCGACAGTGAGGGACTCCCTCAGTACTGTCCCTCCGAAAGTGCAGCGCTCCCTCAGTACTGCCCCTCCGACAGTGCAGTGCTCCCTCAGTACTGTCCATCCGACAGTGCGGCGCTCCCTCTGTACTGCCTTTCTGACAGTGCAGTGCTCCCTCAGTACTGCCCCTCCGACAGTGCGGCGCTCCCTCAGTTCTGTCCCTCCTACAAGGCAGCGCTCCCTCAGTACTGCCCCTCCGACAGTGCGGCGCTCCCTCAGTACTGCCCCTCCTACAATGAGGCGCTGCCTCAGTACTGCCCCTCCGACATTGCGGCGCTCCCTCAGTGCTGCCCCTCCGACAGTGCAGTGCTCCCTCAGTACTGCCCCTCCGAAAGTGCGGCGCTCCCTCAGTACTGCCCCTCCGACAGTGCGGCGCTCCCTCAGTACTGCCCCTCCGACAGTGCGGCGCTCCCTCAGTACTGCCCCTCTGACAGTGCGGGCCTCCCTCAGTACTGCCCCTCCGAAAGTGCGGCGCTCCCTCAGTACTGCCCCTCCGACAGTGCGGCGCTCCCTCAGTTCTGCCCCTCCGACAGTGCGGCGCTCCCTCAGTACTGCCCCTCCGACAGTGCGGCGCTCCCTCAGTACTGCCCCTCCTACAATGCAGCGCTCCCTCAATACTGTCCCTCCGAAAGCAAAGAGCCCCCTCAGTACTGCCCCTCCGACAGTGCGGCGCTCCCTCAGTACTGCCCCTCCGACAGTGCGGCGCTCCCTCAGTACTGCCCCTCCGACAGTGCGGCGCTCCCTCAGTACTGCCCCTCCGACAGTGCGGTGCTCCCTCAGTACTGCCCCTCCGAAAGTGCGGCGCTCCCTCAGTACTGCCCCTCCGACAGTGCGGCACTCCCTCAGTACTGTCCCTCCGACATTGCGGGGCTCCCTCAGTACTGCCCCTCCGAAAGTGAGCCGCTCCCTCAGTACTGCCCCTCTGACAGAGCGGCGCTCCCTCAGTACTGCCCCTCCGACAGTGCGGCGCTCCCTCAGTACTGCCCCTTCGACAGTGAGGGACTCCCTCAGTACTGTCCCTCCGAAAGTGCGGCGCTCCCTCAGTACTGCCCCTCCGACAGTGCAGTGCTCCCTCAGTACTGCCCCTCCGAACATGCGGCACTCCCTCCGTACTGCCCCTCCGACAGTGCGGGGCTCCCTCAGTACTGCTCCTCCGACAGTGCGGCACTCCCTCAGTACTTCCCCTCCGACAGTACGGCATTCCCTCAGTACTGTCCCTCTGAAAGCACAGAGCCCCCTCAGTAATGCCCCTCCGACAGTGCAGTGCTCCCTCAGTACTGCCCCTCCGAACATGCGGCACTCCCTCAGTACTGCCCCTCCGACAGTGAGGGACTCCCTCAGTACAGTCCCTCCAAAAGTGCGGCGCTCCCTCAGTACTGCCCCTCCGACAGTGCAGTGCTCCCTCAGTACTGCCCCTCCGAACATGCGGGGCTCCCTCAGTACTGCCCCTCCGAACATGCGGGGCTCCCTCAGTACTGCCCCTCCGACAGTGCGGCGCTCCCTCAGTACTGTCCCTCCGACATTGCGGGGCTCCCTCAGTACTGCCCCTCCGACATTGCGGCGCTCCCTCAGTACTGCCCCTCCGACAGTGCGGCGCTCCCTCAGTACTGCTCCTCCAACAGTGCGCCGCTCCCTCAGTACTGCCCCTCCGACAGTGCGGCGCTCCCTCAGTACTGTCCCTCCGACAGTGCGGCGCTCCCTCTGTACTGCCTTTCTGACAGTGCAGTGCTCCCTCAGTACTGCCCCTCCGACAGTGCGGCGCTCCCTCAGTACTGTCCCTCCTACAAGGCAGCGCTGCCTCAGTACTGCCCCTCCGACAGTGCGGCGCTCCCTCAGTACTGCCCCCCCGAAAGTGTGGCGCTCCCTCAGTACTGTCCCTCCGACAGTGCGGCGCTCCCTCTGTACTGCCTTTCTGACAGTGCAGTGCTCCCTCAGTACTGCCCCTCCGAAAGTGCGGCGCTCCCTCAGTACTGCCCCTCCGACAGTGCGGGGCTCCCTCAGTACTGCCCCTCCGAAAGTGCGGCGCTCCCTCAGTACTGCCCCTCCGACAGTGTGGCGCTCCCTCAGTACTGCCCCTCTGACAGTGCGGCGCTCCCTCAGTTCTGCCCCTCCGACAGTGCGGCGCTCCCTCAGTACTGTCCCTCCGACAGTGCGGCGCTCCCTCTGTACTGCCTTTCTGACAGTGCAGTGCTCCCTCAGTACTGCCCCTCCGAAAGTGCGGCGCTCCCTCAGTACAGCCCCTCCGACAGTGCGGCGCTCCCTCAGTACTGCCCCTCCGACAGTGCGGCGCTCCCTCAGTACTGCCCCTCTGACAGTGCGGGTCTCCCTCAGTTCTGCCCCTCCGACAGTGCGGCGCTCCCTCAGGACTGCCTCTCCGACAGTGCGGCGCTCCCTCAGTACTGCACCTCCGACAGTGCGGCACTCCCTCAGGACTGCACCTCCGACAGTGCGGCGCTCCCTCAGTACCGCCCCTTCGACAGTGCGGCGCTCCCTCAGTACTGTCCCTCCGACAGTGCGGCGCTCCCTCAGTACCGCCCCTTCGACAGTGCGGCGCTCCCTCAGTACTGCCCCTCCGACAGTGAGGCGCTCCCTCAGTACTGTCCCTCCGACAGTGCGGCGCTCCCTCAGTACTGCCCCTCCGACAGTGCGGCGCTCCCTCAGTACTGCCCCTCCGACAATGCATCGCTCCCTCAATACTGTCCCTCCGAAAGCACAGAGCCCCCTCAGTACTGCCCCTCCGACAATGCGGCGTTCCCTCAGTACTGCCCCTCCGACAATGCATCGCTCCCTCAATACTTTCCATCCGAAAGCACAGAGCTCCCTCAGTACTGCCCCTCCGACAGTGCGGCGCTCCCTCAGTACTGCCCCTCCGACAGCGCGGCGCTCCCTCAGTACTGCACCTCCGAAAGTGCGGCGCTCCCTCCGTACTGCCCCTCCGACAGTGCAGCGCTCCCTCCGTACTTCCCCTCCGACAGTGCGACGCTCCCTCAGTACTGCCCCTCCGCAAGTGCGGCGCTCCCTCAGTACTGCCCCTCCGACATTACGGCACTCCCTCAGTACTACCCCTTCGACAGTACGGCATTCCCTCAGTGCTGCCCCTCCGACAATGTGCCGCTCCCTCAATACTGTCCCTCCGAAAGCACTGAGCCCCCTCAGTACTGCCCCTCCGACAGTGCAGCGCTCCCTCCGTACTTCCCCTCCGACAGTGCGGCGCTCCCTCAGTACTGCCCCTCCGACAGTACGGCACTCCCTCAGTACTGCCCCTCTGAAAGTGTGGCGCTCCCTCTGTACTGCCTTTCTGACAGTGCAGTGCTCCCTCAGTACTGCCCCTGCTACAAGGCAGGGCTGCCTCAGTACTGCCCCTCCGACAGTGCGGCGCTCCCTCAGTCCTGTCCCTCCTACAATGAGGCGCTGCCTCAGTACTGCCCCTCCGACATTGCGGCGCTCCCTCAGTACTGCCCCTCCGACAGTGCGGCGTTCCCTCAGTACTGCCCCTCCTACAATGCAGCGCTCCCTCAATACTGTCCCTCCGAAAGCACAGAGCCCCCTCAGTACTGCCCCTCCGACAGTGCGGCGCTCCCTCAGTACTGCCCCTCTGAAAGTGCAGCGCTCCCTCAGTACTGCCCCTCCGAAAGTGCGGCGCTCCCTCAGTACTGCCCCTCCGACAGTGCGGCACTCCCTCAGTACTGTCCCTCCGACATTGCGGGGCTCCCTCAGTACTGCCCCTCCGACAGTGCGGCGCTCCCTCAGTACTGCCCCTCCGACAGTGCAGTGCTCCCTCAGTACTGCCCCTCCGACAGTGCGGCACTCCCTCAGTACTGTCCCTCCGACATTGCGGGGCTCCCTCAGTACTGCCCCTCCGAAAGTGAGCCGCTCCCTCAGTACTGCCCCTCCGACAGTGCAGTGCTCCCTCAGTACTGCCCCTCCGACAGTGCGGCGCTCCCTCAGTACTGTCCCTCCTACAAGGCAGCGCTGCCTCAGTACTGCCCCTCCGACAGTGCGGCGCTCCCTCAGTACTGCCCCCCCGAAAGTGCGGCGCTCCCTCAGTACTGTCCCTCCGACAGTGCGGCGCTCCCTCTGTACTGCCTTTCTGACAGTGCAGTGCTCCCTCAGTACTGCCCCTCCGAAAGTGCGGCGCTCCCTCAGTACTGCCCCTCCGACAGTGCGGCGCTCCCTCAGTACTGCCCCTCCGACAGTGCGGCGCTCCCTCAGTACTGCCCCTCTGACAGTGCGGGTCTCCCTCAGTACTGCCCCTCCGACAGTGCGGCGCTCCCTCAGTTCTGCCCCTCCGACAGTGCGGCGCTCCCTCAGTACTGCACCTCCGACAGTGCGGCGCTCCCTCAGGACTGCACCTCCGACAGTGAGGCGCTCCCTCAGTACTGTCCCTCCGACAGTGCGGCGCTCCCTCAGTACCGCCCCTTCGACAGTGCGGCGCTCCCTCAGTACTGCCCCTCCGACAATGCATCGCTCCCTCAATACTGTCCCTCCGAAAGCACAGAGCCCCCTCAGTACTGCCCCTCCGACAATGCGGCGTTCCCTCAGTACTGCCCCTCCTACAATGCAGCACTCCCTCAATACTTTCCATCCGAAAGCACAGAGCTCCCTCAGTACTGCCGCTCCGACAGTGCGGCGCTCCCTCAGTACTGCCCCTCCGACAGTGCGGCGCTCCCTCAGTACTGCACCTCCGAAAGTGCGGCGCTCCCTCCGTACTGCCCCTCCGACAGTGCGGCGCTCCCTCAGTACTGCCCCTCCGACAGTGCGGTGCTCCCTCAGTACTGCCCCTCCGACAGTGCGGCGCTCCCTCAGTACTGCCCCTCCGAAAGTGCGGCGCTCCCTCCGTACTGCCCCTCCAAACATGCGGCACTCCCTCAGTACTACCCCTTCGACAGTACGGCATTCCCTCAGTACTGCCCCTCCGACAGTACGGCACTCCCTCAGTACTACCCCTTCGACAGTACGGCATTCCCTCAGTGCTGCCCCTCCGACAATGTGCCGCTCCCTCAATACTGTCCCTCCGAAAGCACTGAGCCCCCTCAGTACTGCCCCTCCGACAGTGCAGCGCTCCCTCCGTACTTCGCCTCCGACAGTGCGGCGCTCCCTCAGTACTGCCCCTCCGACAGTACGGCACTCCCTCAGTACTGCCCCTCTGAAAGTGCGGCGCTCCCTCTGTACTGCCCCTCCCACAAGGCAGGGCTGCCTCAGTACTGCCCCTCCGACAGTGCGGCGCTCCCTCAGTACTGCCCCTCCGACAGTACGGCACTCCCTCAGTACTGCCCCTCCGACAGTGCGGCGCTCCCTCAGTCATGCCCCTCCGACAGTGAGGGACTCCCTCAGTACTGTCCCTCCGAAAGTGCGGCGCTCCCTCAGTACTGCCCCTCCGACAGTGCAGTGCTCCCTCAGTACTGCCCCTCCGAACATGCGGCACTCCCTCCGTACTGCCCCTCCGACAGTGCGGCGCTCCCTCCGTACTGCTCCTCCGACAGTGCGGCACTCCCTCAGTACTTCCCCTCCGACAGTACGGCATTCCCTCAGTACTGTCCCTCCGAAAGCACAGAACCCCCTCAGTAATGCCCCTCCGACAGTGCAGTGCTCCCTCAGTACTGCCCCTCCGAACATGCGGCACTCCCTCAGTACTGCCCCTCCGACAGTGAGGGACTCCCTCAGTACAGTCCCTCCAAAAGTGCAGCGCTCCCTCAGTACTGCCCCTCCAACAGTGCAGTGCTCCCTCAGTACTGCCCCTCCGAACATGCGGGGCTCCCTCAGTACTGCCCCTCCGACAGTGCGGCGCTCCCTCCGTACTTCCCCTCCGACAGTGCGGCGCTCCCTCAGTACTGCCCCTCCGACAGTACGGCACTCCCTCAGTACTGCCCCTCTGAAAGTGCGGCGCTCCCTCTGTACTGCCTTTCTGACAGTGCAGTGCTCCCTCAGTACTGCCCCTCCGACAGTGCGGCGCTCCCTCAGTACTGTCCCTCCTACAAGGCAGGGCTGCCTCAGTACTGCCCCTCCGACAGTGTGGCGCTCCCTCAGTCCTGTCCCTCCTACAATGAGGCGCTGCCTCAGTACTGCCCCTCCGACATTGCGGCGCTCCCTCAGTACTGCCCCTCCGACAGTGCAGTGCTCCCTCAGTACTGCCCCTCCGACAGTGCGGCGCACCCTCAGTACTGTCCCTCCTACAAGGCAGCGCTGCCTCAGTACTGCCCCTCCGAAAGTGCGGCGCTCCCTCAGTACTGCCCCGCCGAAAGTGCGTCGCTCCCTCAGTACTGCCCCTCCTACAATGCAGCGCATCCTCAATACTGTCCCTCCGAAAGCACTGAGTCCCCTCAGTACTGCCCCTCCGACAGTGCGGCGTTCCCTCAGTACTGCCCCTCCTACAATGCAGCGCTCCCTCAATACTGTCCCTCCGAAAGCACAGAGCCCCCTCAGTACTGCCCCTCCGACAGTGCGGCGCTCCCTCAGTACTGCCCCTCTGAAAGTGCAGCGCTCCCTCAGTACTGCCCCTCCGAAAGTGCGGCGCTCCCTCAGTACTGCCCCTCCGACAGTGCGGCACTCCCTCAGTACTGTCCCTCCGACATTGCGGGGCTCCCTCAGTACTGCCCCTCCGAAAGTGAGCCGCTCCCTCAGTACTGCCCCTCCGACAGAGCGGCGCTCCCTCAGTACTGCCCCTCCGACAGTACGGCGCTCCCTCAGTACTGCCCCTCCGACAGTGAGGGACTCCCTCAGTACTGTCCCTCCGAAAGTGCGGCGCTCCCTCAGTACTGCCCCTCCGACAGTGCAGTGCTCCCTCAGTACTGCCCCTCCGAACATGCGGCACTCCCTCCGTACTGCCCCTCCGACAGTGCGGCGCTCCCTCCGTACTGCTCCTCCGACAGTGCGGCACTCCCTCAGTACTTCCCCTCCGACAGTACGGCATTCCCTCAGTACTGTCCCTCCGAAAGCACAGAGCCCCCTCAGTAATGCCCCTCCGACAGTGCAGTGCTCCCTCAGTACTTCCCCTCCGAACATGCGGCGCTCCCTCAGTACTGCCCCTCCGACAGTGCGGCGCTCCATCAGTACTGTCCCTCCGACATTGCGGGGCTCCCTCAGTACTGCCCCTCCGACATTGCGGGGCTCCCTCAGTACTGCCCCTCCGAAAGTGAGCCGCTCCCTCAGGACTTCCCCTCCGACAGTGCGGCGCTCCCTCAGTCATGCCCCTCCGACAGTGAGGGACTCCCTCAGTACTGTCCCTCCGAAAGTGCGGCGCTCCCTCAGTACTGCCCCTCCGACAGTGCAGTGCTCCCTCAGTACTGCCCCTCCGAACATGCGGCACTCCCTCCGTACTGCCCCTCCGACAGTGCGGCGCTCCCTCCGTACTGCTCCTCCGACAGTGCGGCACTCCCTCAGTACTTCCCCTCCGACAGTACGGCATTCCCTCAGTACTGTCCCTCCGAAAGCACAGAACCCCCTCAGTAATGCCCCTCCGACAGTGCAGTGCTCCCTCAGTACTGCCCCTCCGAACATGCGGCACTCCCTCAGTACTGCCCCTCCGACAGTGAGGGACTCCCTCAGTACAGTCCCTCCAAAAGTGCGGCGCTCCCTCAGTACTGCCCCTCCAACAGTGCAGTGCTCCCTCAGTACTGCCCCTCCGAACATGCGGGGCTCCCTCAGTACTGCCCCTCCGACAGTGCGGCGCTCCCTCAGTACTGTCCCTCCAACAGTGCGGCGCTCCCTCAGTACTGTCCCTCCGACATTGCGGGGCTCCCTCAGTACTGCCCCTCCGACATTGCGGCGCTCCCTCAGTGCTGCCCCTCCGACAGTGCGGCGCTCCCTCAGCACTGCTCCTCCAACAGTGCGGCGCTCCCTCAGTACTGTCCCTCCGACAGTGCGGCGCTCCCTCTGTACTGCCTTTCTGACAGTGCAGTGCTCCCTCAGTACTGCCCCTCCGACAGTGCGGCGTTCCCTCAGTACTGCACTTCCGACAGTGCGGCACTCCCTCAGTACTGCCCCCCCGAAAGTGCGGCGCTCCATCAGTCCTGTCCCTCCTACAAGGCAGCGCTGCCTCAGTACTGCCCCTCCGACAGTGCGGCGCTCCCTCTGTACTGCCTTTCTGACAGTGTGGTGCTCCCTCAGTACTGCCCCTCCAACAGTGCGGCGCTCCCTCAGTACTGCCCCTCCGAAAGTGCGGCACTCCCTCAGTACTGCCCCTCCGAAAGTGCGGCACTCCCTCAGTACTGCCCCTCCTACAATGCAGCGCTCCCTCAATACTGTCCCTCAGAAAGCACAGAACCCCCTCAGTACTGCCCCTCCTACAGTGCTGCGCTCCCTCAATACTGTCCCTCCGACAGTGTGGCGCTCCCTCAGTACTGCCCCTCCGACAGTGCGGCGCTCCATCAGTCCTCTCCCTCCTACATTGCGGGGCTCCCTCAGTACTGCCCCTCCGAAAGTGAGCCGCTCCCTCAGTACTGCCCCTCCGACAGTGCGGCGCTCCCTCAGTACTGCCCCTCCGACAGTGCGGCACTCCCTCAGTACTGCCCCTCTGACAGTGCGGCACTCCCTCAGTACTGCCCCTCCGACAGTGCGGCGCTCCATCATTACTGTCCCTCCGACATTGCGGGACTCCCTCAGTACTGCCCCTCCGAAAGTGAGCCGCTCCCTCAGTACTGCCCCTCCGAAAGTGAGCCGCTCCCTCAGTACCGCCCCTCCGACAGTGGGGGACTCCCTCAGTACTGTCCCGCCGAAAGTGCGGCGCTCCCTCAGTACTGCCCCTCCGACAGTGCAGTGCTCCCTCAGTACTGCCCCTCCGAACATGCGGCACTCCCTCCGTACTGCCCCTCCGACAGTGCGGCATTCCCTCAGTACTGTCCCTCCAAAAGCACAGAGCCCCCTCAGTAATGCCCCTCCGACAGTGCAGTGCTCCCTCAGTACTGCCCCTCCGAACATGCGGCACTCCCTCAGTACTGCCCCTCCGACAATGCGCCGCTCCCTCAATACTGTCCCTCCGAAAGCACTGAGCCCCCTCAGTACTGCCCCTCTGACAGTGCGGCGCTCCCTCAGTGCTGCCCCTCTGAAAGTGCGGCGCTCCCTCAGTACTGCCCCTCCGACAGTGCGCCGCTCCCTCAGTACTGCCCCTCCGACAGTGCGGCTCTTCCGACAGTGCGGGGCTCCCTCAGTACTGCCCCTCCGAAAGTGCGGCACTCCCTCAGTACTGCCCCTCCGACAGTTCGGCGCTCCCTCTATACTGCCCTTCCGAACATGCGGCACTCCCTCAGTACTGCCCCTCCGACAGTTCGGCGCTCCCTCTATACTGCCCTTCCGAACATGCGGCGCTCCCTCAGTACTGCCCCTCCGACAGTTCGGCGCTCTCTCGATACTGCCCCTCCGACAGTCCGGCGCTCCCTCAGTACCGCCCCTCCGACAGTGCGGCGCTCCCTCAGTACTGCCCCTCCGACAGTGCGGCGCTCCCTCAGTACTGCCCCTCCGACAGTGCGGCGCTCCCTCAGTACTGTCCCTCCTACAATGAGGCGCTGCCTCAGTACTGCCCCTCCGACATTGCGGCGCTCCCTCAGTACTGTCCCTCCTGCAAGGCAGCGCTGCCTCAGTACTGCCCCGCCGAAAGTGCGGCGCTCCCTCAGTACTGCCCCTCCTACAATGCAGCGCTCCCTCAATACTGTCCCTCCGAAAGCACAGAGCCCCCTCAGTACTGCCCCTCCGAACATGCGGCGCTCCCTCCGTACTGCCTCTCCGACAGTGCGGCGCTCCCTCCGTACTACCCCTCCAACAGTGCGGCACTCCCTCAGTACTTCCCCTCCGACAGTACGGCATTCCCTCAGTACTGTCCCTCGAAAGCACAGAGCCCCCTCAGTACTGCCCCTCCGACAGTGCGGCGCTCCCTCAGTACTGCCCCTCTGAAAGTGCGGCGCTCCCTCAGTACTGCCCCTCCGACAATGCGGCGTTCCCTCAGTACTGCCCCTCCTACAATGCAGCGCTCCCTCAGTACTGCCCCTCCGACAGTGCAGCGCTCCCTCAGTACTGCCCCTCCTACAATGCAGCGCTCCCTCAGTACTGCCCCTCCTACAATGCAGCGCTCCCTCAATACTTTCCATCCGAAAGCACAGAGCCCCCTCAGTACTGCCCCTCCGACAGTGCGGCGCTCCCTCAGTACTGCCCCTCCAAAAGTGCGGCACTCCCTCAGTACTGCCCCTCCTACAATGCAGCGCTCCCTCAATACTGTCCCTCAGAAAGCACAGAACCCCCTCAGTACTGCCCCTCCTACAGTGCAGCGCTCCCTCAATACTGTCCCTCCGACAGTGTGGCGCTCCCTCAGTACTGCCCCTCCGACAGTGCGGCGCTCCCTCAGTACTACCCCTCTGAAAGTGCGGCGCTCCCTTGGTACTGCCCCTCCGACAGTGCGGCGCTCCCTCAGTACTGCCCCTCTGACAGTGCGGCACTCCCTCAGTACTGCCCCTCCGACAGTGCGGCGCTCCCTCAGTACTGCTCCTCCGACAGTGAGGGACTCCCTCAGTCCTGTCCCTCCGAAAGTGCGGCGCTCCCTCAGTACTGCCTCTCCGACAGTGCAGTGCTCCCTCAGTACTGCCCCTCCGACAGTGCAGTGCTCCCTCAGTACTGCCCCTCCGAACATGCGGCACTCCCTCCGTACTGCCCCTCCGACAGTGCGGCGCTCCCTCCGTACTGCCCCTCCGACAGTGCGGCACTCCCTCAGTACTTCCCCTCCGACAGTACGGCATTCCCTCAGTACTGTCCCTCCGAAAGCACGGTGCCCCCTCAGTACTGCCCCTCCGACAGTGCGGCGCTCCCTCAGTACTGCCCCTCCGACAGTGCGGCGCTCCCTCAGTACTGTCCCTCCGACAGTGCGGCGCTCCCTCAGTACTGTCTCTTCGACATTGCGGGGCTCCCTCAGTACTGCCCCTCCGACAGTGCAGTGCTCCCTCAGTACTGCCCCTCCGAACATGCGGCACTCCCTCAGTACTGTCCCTCCGAAAGCACAGAGCCCCCTCAGTAATGCCCCTCCGACAGTGCAGTGCTCCCTCAGTACTGCCCCTCCGAACATGCGGCACTCCCTCAGTACTGCCCCTCCGACAGTGAGGGACTCCCTCAGTACTGTCCCTCCGAAAGTGCGGTGCTCCCTCAGTACTGCCCCTCCGACAGTGCAGTGCTCCCTCAGTACTGCCCCTCCGAACATGCGGCGCTCCCTCAGTACTGCCCCTCCGACAGTGCGGCGCTCCCTCAGTACTGCCCCTCCGACAGTGCGGCGCTCCCTCAGTACTGCCCCTCCGACAGTGCGGCGCTCCCTCAGTACTGCCCCTCCGACAGTGCGGCGCTCCCTCAGTAGTGCCCCTCCGACAGTGCAGCGCTCCCTCAGTACTGTCCCTCCTACATTGCAGCGCTCCCTCAGTAGTGCCCCTCCGACAGTGCGGCGCTCCCTCAGTACTGCCCCTCCAACAGTGCGGCACTCCCTCAGTACTGCCCCTCCGACAGTGCGGCGCTCCCTCAGTACTGCCCCTCCAACAGTGCGGCACTCCCTCAGTACTGCCCCTCCAACAGTGCGGCGCTCCCTCAGTACCGCCCCTTCGACAGTGCGGCGCTCCCTCAATACTGTCCCTCCGAAAGCACAGAGCCCCCTCAGTACTGCCCCTCCGACAATGCGGCGTTCCCTCAGTACTGCCCCTCCTACAATGCAGCACTCCCTCAATACTTTCCATCCGAAAGCACAGAGACCCCTCAGTACTGCCCCTCCGACAGTGAGGGACTCCCTCAGTACTGTCCCTCCGAAAGTGCGGTGCTCCCTCAGTACTGCCCCTCCGACAGTGCAGTGCTCCCTCAGTACTGCCCCTCCGAACATGCGGCGCTCCCTCAGTACTGCCCCTCCGACAGTGCGGCGCTCCCTCAGTACTGCCCCTCCGACAGTGCGGCGCTCCCTCAGTACTGCCCCTGCGACAGTGCGGCGCTCCCTCAGTACTGCCCCTCCGACAGTGCGGCGCTCCCTCAGTACTGCCCCTGCGACAGTGCGGCGCTCCCTCAGTACTGTCCCTCCTACAATGCAGCGCTGCCTCAGTACTGCCCCTCCGACAGTGCAGCGCTCCCTCAGTACTGTCCCTCCTACATTGCAGCGCTCCCTCAGTACTGCCCCTCCGACAGTGCGGCGCTCCCTCAGTACTGCCCCTCCGACAGTGCGGCGCTCCCTCAGTACTGCCCCTCCGACAGTGCGGCGCTCCCTCAGTACTGCAACTCCGACAGTGCGGCGCTCCCTCAGTACTGCCCCTCCGAACATGCGGCACTCCCTCAGTACTGCCCATCCAACAGTGAGGGACTCCCTCAGTACTGTCCCTCCGAAAGTGCGGTGCTCCCTCAGTACTGCCCCTCCGACAGTGCAGTGCTCCCTCAGTACTGCCCCTCCGAACATGCGGCGCTCCCTCAGTACTGCCCCTCCGACAGTGCGGCGCTCCCTCAGTACTGCCCCTCCGACAGTGCGGCGCTCCCTCAGTACTGTCCCTCCTACAATGAGGCGCTGCCTCAGTACTGCCCCTCCGACAGTGCAGTGCTCCCTCAGTACTGCCCCTCTGAAAGTGCGGCGCTCCCTCAGTACTGCCCCTCTGACAGTGCGGCGCTCCCTCAGTACTGTCCCTCCTACAATGAGGCGCTGCCTCAGTACTGCCCCTCCGACATTGCGGGGCTCCCTCAGTACTGCCCCTCCGAAAGTGCAGCGCTCCCTCAGCACTGCCCCTCCAAACATGCGGCGCTCCCTCAGTACTGCCCCTCCGACAGTGCGGCGCTCCCTCAGTACTGTCCCTCCTACAATGAGGCGCTGCCTCAGTACTGCCCCTCCAACAGTGCGGCGCTCCCTCAGTACTGCCCCTCCGACAGTGCGGCGCTCCCTCAGTACTGTCCCTCCTACAATGCAGCGCTGCCTCAGTACTGCCCCCCCGACAGTGCAGCGCTCCCTCAGTACTGTCCCTCCTACATTGCAGCGCTCCCTCAGTACTGCCCCTCCGACAGTGCGGCGCTCCCTCAGTACTGCCCCTCCGACAGTGCGGGGCTCCCTCAGTACTGCACCTCCGAAAGTGCGGCGCTCCCTCAGCACTGCCCCTCCAAACATGCGGCGCTCCCTCCGTACTGCCCCTCCGACAGTGCAGCGCTCCCTCCGTACTTCCCCTCCGACAGTACGGCACTCCCTCAGTACTACCCCTTCGACAGTACGGCATTCCCTCAGTACTGCCCCTCCGACAGTGCGGCGCTCCCTCAGTACTGCCCTTCCGACAGTGCGGCCCTCCCTCAGTACTGCACCTCCGAAAGTGCGGCGCTCCCTCAGCACTGCCCCTCCAAACATGCGGCGCTCCCTCCGTACTGCCCCTCCGACAGTGCAGCGCTCCCTCCGTACTTCCCCTCCGACAGTACGGCGCTCCCTCAGTACTGCCCCTCCGACAGTGCGGCGCTCCCTCAGTACTGCCCCTCTGAAAGTGCGGCGCTCCCTCAGTACTGCCCCTCCGACAGTGCGGCGCTCCCTCAGTACCGCCCCTCCGACAGTGCGGCGCTCCCTCCGTACTGCCCCTCCGACAGTGCGGCGCTCCCTCAGTACTGCCCCTCCGACAGTGCGGCACTCCCTCAGTACTGCCCCTCCGACAGTGCGGCACTCCCTCAGTACTGCCCCTCCGAAAGTGCGGCGCTCCCTCAGTACTGCCCCTCCGACAGTGCGGCGCTCCCTCAGTACTGCCCCTCCGACAGTACGGCGCTCACTCAGTGCTGCCCCTCCGAAAGTGCGGCGCTCCCTCAGTACTGCCCCGCCGAAAGTGCGGCGCTCCCTCAGTACTGCCCCTCCTACAACGCAGCGCTCCCTCAATACTGTCCCTCCGAAAGCACAGAGTCCCCTCAGTACTGCCTCTCCGACAGTGCGGCACTCCCTCAGTACTTCCCCTCCGACAGTACGGCATTCCCTCAGTACTGTCCCTCCGAAAGCACAGAGCCCCCTCAGTACTGCCCCTCCGACAGTGCGGCGCTCCCTCAGTACTGCCCCTCTGAAAGTGCGGCGCTCCCTCAGTACTGCCCCTCCGACAGTGCGGCGCTCCCTCAGTACTGCCCCTCCGAAAGTGCGGCGCTCCCTCAGTACTGCCCCTCCGACAGTGCGGCGCTCCCTCAGTACTGCCGCTCCGACAGTGCGGCGCTCCCTCAGTACTGCCCCTCCGAAAGTGCGGCGCTCCCTCAGTACTGCCCCTCCGACAGTGCGGCGCTCCCTCAGTACTGCCCCTCCGAAAGTGCGGCGCTCCCTCAGTACTGCCCCTCCGACAGTGCGGCGCTCCCTCAGTACTGCCCCTCCGAAAGTGCGGCGCTCCCTCAGTACTGCCTCTCCGACAGTGCGGCGCTCCCTCAGTACTGCCCCTCCGACAGTACGGCGCTCCCTCAGTACCGCCCCTCCGACAGTACGGCGCTCACTCAGTACTGCCCCGCCGAAAGTGCGGCGCTCCCTCAGTACTGCCCCTCCGACAGTGCGGCGCTCCCTCAGTACTGCCTCTCCGACAGTACGGCGCTCCCTCAGTACCGCCCCTCCGACAGTACGGCGCTCCCTCAGTACTGCCCCTCCGAAAGTGCGGCGCTCCCTCAGTACTGCCCCTCCGACAGTGCGGCGCTCCCTCAGTACTGCCCCTCCGAAAGTGCGGCGCTCCCTCAGTACTGCCTCTCCGACAGTGCGGCGCTCCCTCAGTACTGCCCCTCCGACAGTACGGCGCTCCCTCAGTACCGCCCCTCCGACAGTACGGCGCTCACTCAGTACTGCCCCGCCGAAAGTGCGGCGCTCCCTCAGTACTGCCCCTCCTACAACGCAGCGCTCCCTCAATACTGTCCCTCCGAAAGCACAGAGTCCCCTCTGTACTGCCCCTCCGAACATGCGGCACTCCCTCCGTACTGCCTCTCCGACAGTGCGGCGCTCCCTCCGTACTGCCGCTCCGACAGTGCGGCACTCCCTCAGCACTTCCCCTCCGACAGTACGGCATTCCCTCAGTACTGTCCCTCCGAAAGCACAGAGCCCCCTCAGTACTGCCCCTCCGACAGTGCGGTGCTCCCTCAGTACTGCCCCTCTGAAAGTGCGGTGCTCCCTCAGTACTGCCCCTCCGACACTGCGCTGCTCCCTCAATACTGTCCCTCCGAAAGCACTGAGCCCCATCAGTACCGCCCCTCCGACATTGCGGGGCTCCCTCAGTACTGCCCCTCCGAAAGTGCGGCACTCCCTCAGTACTGCCCCTCTGACAGTTCGGCGCTCACTCTATACTGCCCCTCCGAACATGCGGCACTCCCTCCGTACTACCCCTCCGACAGTGCGGCGCTCCCTCTATACTGCCCCTCCGACAGTGCGGCACTCCCTCAGTACTGCCCCTCCGACAGTGCGGCGCTCCCTCAGTACTGCCCCTCCGACAGTGCTGCGCTCCCTCAGTACTGCCCCTCCGACAGTGCGGCACTCCCTCAGTACTGCCCCGCCGAAAGTGCGGCGCTCCCTCAGTACTGCCCCTCCTACAAGGCAGCGCTGCCTCAGTACTGTCCCTCCGAAAGCACAGAGCCCCCTCAGTACTGCCCCTCCGAACATGCGGCACTCCCTCCGTACTGCCCCTCCGACAGTGCGGCTCTCCCTCAGTACTGCCCCTCCGACAGTGCGGCACTCCCTCAGTACTTCCCCTCCGACAGTACGGCATTCCCTCAGTACTGTCCCTCCGAAACCACAGAGCCCCCTCAGTACTGCCCCTCCGAAAGTGCGGTGCTCCCTCAGTACTGTCCCTCCGAAAGTGCGGCGCTCCCTCAGTACTGCCCCTCCGACAGTGCGGCGCTCCCTCAGTACTGCCCCTCTGAAAGTGCCGCGCTCCCTCAGTACTGCCCCTCCGACAGTGCGGCGCTCCCTCAGTACTGCCCCTCCGACAGTGCGGCGCTCCCTCAGTACTGCCCCTCCGACAGTGCGGCGCTCCCTCAGTACTGCCCCTCCGACAGTGCGGCGCTCCCTCAGTACTGCCCCTTCGACAGTGAGGGACTCCCTCAGTACTGTCCCTCCGAATGTGCGGCGCTCCCTCAGTACTGCCCCTCCGACAGTGCAGTGCTCCCTCAGTACTGCCCCTCCGAACATGCGGCACTCCCTCCGTACTGCCCCTCCGACAGTGCGGCGCTCCCTCCGTACTGCCCCTCCGACAGTACGGCATTCCCTCAGTACTGTCCCTCCGAAAGCACGGTGCCCCCTCAGTACTGCCCCTCCGACAGCGCGGCGCTCCCTCAGTACTGCCCCTCCGACACTGCGGCGCTCCCTCAGTACTGTCCCTCCGACAGTGCGGCGCTCCCTCAGTACTGTCCCTCCGACATTGCGGGGCTCCCTCAGTACTGCCCCTCCGACAGTGCAGTGCTCCCTCAGTACTGCCCCTCCGAACATGCGGCACTCCCTCAGTACTGTCCCTCCGAAAGCACAGAGCCCCCTCAGTAATGCCCCTCCGACAGTGCAGTGCTCCCTCAGTACTGCCCCTCCGAACATGCGGCACTCCCTCAGTACTGCCCCTCCGACAGTGAGGGACTCCCTCAGTACTGTCCCTCCGAAAGTGCGGCGCTCCCTCAGTACTGCCCCTCCGACAGTGCAGTGCTCCCTCAGTACTGCCCCTCCGACCATGCGGCGCTCCCTCAGTACTGCCCCTCCGACAGTGCGGCGCTCCCTCAGTACTGTCCCTCCGAAATTGCGGGACTCCCTCAGTACTGCCCCTCCGACATTGCGGCGCTCCCTCAGTACTGCCCCTCCGACAGTGCGGCGCTCCCTCAGTACTGCTCCTCCAACAGTGCGGCGCTCCCTCAGTACTGCCCCTCCGACAGTGCGGCGCTCCCACAGTACTGCCCCTCCGACAGTGCGGGACTCCCTCAGTACTGTCCCTCCGAAAGTGCGGCGCTCCCTCAGTACTGCCCCTCCGACAGTGCGGCGCTCCCTCTGTACTGCCTTTCTGACAGTGCAGTGCTCCCTCAGTACTGCCCCTCCGACAGTGCGGCGCTCCCTCAGTACTGTCCCTCCTACAAGGCAGCGCTGCCTCAGTACTGCCCCTCCGACAGTGCGGCGCTCCCTCAGTCCTGCCCCCCCGAAAGTGCGGCGCTCCCTCAGTACTGCCCCTCCTACAATGCAGCGCTCCCTCAATACTGTCCCTCCGAAAGCACAGAGTCCCCTCAGTCCTGCCCCTCCGACAGTGCGGCGTTCCCTCAGTACTGCCCCTCCTACAATACAGCGCTCCCTCAATACTGTCCCTCCGAAAGCACAGAGTCCCCTCAGTACTGCCCCTCCGACAGTGCGGCGTTCCCTCAGTACTGCCCCTCCTACAATACAGCGCTCCCTCAGTACTGCCCCTCCGAAAGCACAGAGCCCCCTCAGTACTGCCCCTCCGAACATGCGGCACTCCCTCCGTATTGCCCCTCCGACAGTGCGGCACTCCCTCAGTACTTCCCCTCCGACAGTACGGCATTCCCTCAGTACTGTCCCTCCGAAAGCACAGAGCCCCCTCAGTACTGCCCCTCCGACAGTGCGGCGCTCCCTCAGTACTGCCCCTCTTAAAGTGCGGCGCTCCCTCAGTACTGCCCCTCCGACAGTGCGGCGCTCCCTCAGTACTGCCCCTCCGACAGTGCGGCGCTCCCTCAGTACTGCCCCTCCGACAGTGCGGCGCTCCCTCAGTACTGTCCCTCCTACAATGTAGCGCTGCCTCAGTACTGCCCCTCCGACAGTGCAGCGCTCCCTCAGTACTGTCCCTCCTACATTGCAGCGCTCCCTCAGTACTGCCCCTCCGACAGTGCGGCGCTCCCTCAGTACTGCCCCTCCAACAGTGCGGCACTCCCTCAGTACCGCCCCTCCGACAATGCATCGCTCCCTGAATACTGTCCCTCCGAAAGCACAGAGCCCCCTCAGTACTGCCCCTCCGACAAGGCGGCGTTCCCTCAGTACAGCCCCTCCTACAATGCAGCACTCCGTCAATACTTTCCATCCGAAAGTACAGAGCCCCCTCAGTACTGCCCCTCCGACAGTGCGGCACTCCCTCAGTACTGCCCCTCCGACAGTGCGGCGCTCCCTCAGTACTGCCCCTCCGAAAGTGCGGCGCTCCCTCAGTACTGCCGCTCCGACAGTGCAGCACTCCCTCAGTACCGCCCCTCCGACAGTGCGGCGCTCCCTCAGTACTGCCCCTCCGACAGTACGGCGCTCACTCAGTGCTGCCCCTCCGA
Organism: Pristiophorus japonicus; assembly: GCF_044704955.1. Lineage (NCBI taxonomy): Eukaryota > Metazoa > Chordata > Chondrichthyes > Pristiophoridae > Pristiophorus > Pristiophorus japonicus. The sequence goes on along the minus strand of NC_092003.1, from coordinate 6,965,198 downwards.
AAGTGCGGCGCTCCCTCAGTACTGCCCCGCCGAAAGTGCGGCGCTCCCTCAGTACTGCCCCTCCTACAACGCAGCGCTCCCTCAATACTGTCCCTCCGAAAGCACAGAGTCCCCTCAGTACTGCCCCTCCGAACATGCGGCACTCCCTCCGTACTGCCTCTCCGACAGTGCGGCACTCCCTCAGTACTTCCCCTCCGACAGTACGGCATTCCCTCAGTACTGTCCCTCCGAAAGCACAGAGCCCCCTCAGTACTGCCCCTCCGACAGTGCGGCGCTCCCTCAGTACTGCCCCTCTGAAAGTGCGGCGCTCCCTCAGTACTGTCCCTCCGACAGTGCGGCGCTCCCTCAGTACTGCCCCTCCGAAAGTGCGGCGCTCCCTCAGTACTGCCCCTCCGACAGTGCGGCGCTCCCTCAGTACTGCCCCTCCGACAGTACGGCGCTCACTCAGTACTGCCCCTCCGACAGTGCGGCGCTCCCTCAGTACTGCCCCTCCGACAGTGCGGCGCTCCCTCAGTGCTGCCCCTCCGAAAGTGCGGCGCTCCCTCAGTACTGCGGCTCCGACAGTGCGGCGCTCCCTCAGTACTGCCCCTCCGAAAGCACAGAGTCCCCTCTGTACTGCCCCTCCGAACATGCGGCACTCCCTCCGTACTGCCTCTCCGACAGTGCGGCGATCCCTCCGTACTGCCGCTCCGACAGTGCGGCACTCCCTCAGTACTTCCCCTCCGACAGTACGGCATTCCCTCAGTACTGTCCCTCCGAAAGCACAGAGCCCCCTCAGTACTGCCCCTCCGACAGTGAGGGACTCCCTCAGTACTGTCCCTCCGAAAGTGCGGTGCTCCCTCAGTACTGCCCCTCCGACAGTGCAGTGCTCCCTCAGTACTGCCCCTCCGAACATGCGGCGCTCCCTCAGTACTGCCCCTCCGACAGTGCGGCGCTCCCTCAGTACTGCCCCTCCGACAGTGCGGCGCTCCCTCAGTACTGCCCCTCCGACAGTGCGGCGCTCCCTCAGTACTGCCCCTCCGACAGTGCGGCGCTCCCTCAGTAGTGCCCCTCCGACAGTGCAGCGCTCCCTCAGTACTGTCCCTCCTACATTGCAGCGCTCCCTCAGTAGTGCCCCTCCGACAGTGCGGCGCTCCCTCAGTACTGCCCCTCCAACAGTGCGGCACTCCCTCAGTACTGCCCCTCCGACAGTGCGGCGCTCCCTCAGTACTGCCCCTCCAACAGTGCGGCACTCCCTCAGTACTGCCCCTCCAACAGTGCGGCGCTCCCTCAGTACCGCCCCTTCGACAGTGCGGCGCTCCCTCAATACTGTCCCTCCGAAAGCACAGAGCCCCCTCAGTACTGCCCCTCCGACAATGCGGCGTTCCCTCAGTACTGCCCCTCCTGCAATGCAGCACTCCCTCAATACTTTCCATCCGAAAGCACAGAGACCCCTCAGTACTGCCCCTCCGACAGTGCGGCGCTCCCTCAGTACTGCAACTCCGACAGTGCGGCGCTCCCTCAGTACTGCCCCTCCGAACATGCGGCACTCCCTCAGTACTGCCCATCCGACAGTGAGGGACTCCCTCAGTACTGTCCCTCCGAAAGTGCGGTGCTCCCTCAGTACTGCCCCTCCGACAGTGCAGTGCTCCCTCAGTACTGCCCCTCCGAACATGCGGCGCTCCCTCAGTACTGCCCCTCCGACAGTGCGGCGCTCCCTCAGTACTGCCCCTCCGACAGTGCGGCGCTCCCTCAGTACTGCCCCTGCGACAGTGCGGCGCTCCCTCAGTACTGCCCCTCCGACAGTGCGGCGCTCCCTCAGTACTGCCCCTGCGACAGTGCGGCGCTCCCTCAGTACTGTCCCTCCTACAATGCAGCGCTGCCTCAGTACTGCCCCTCCGACAGTGCAGCGCTCCCTCAGTACTGTCCCTCCTACATTGCAGCGCTCCCTCAGTACTGCCCCTCCGACAGTGCGGCGCTCCCTCAGTACTGCCCCTCCGACAGTGCGGCGCTCCCTCAGTACTGCCCCTCCGACAGTGCGGCGCTCCCTCAGTACTGCAACTCCGACAGTGCGGCGCTCCCTCAGTACTGCCCCTCCGAACATGCGGCACTCCCTCAGTACTGCCCATCCGACAGTGAGGGACTCCCTCAGTACTGTCCCTCCGAAAGTGCGGTGCTCCCTCAGTACTGCCCCTCCGACAGTGCAGTGCTCCCTCAGTACTGCCCCTCCGAACATGCGGCGCTCCCTCAGTACTGCCCCTCCGACAGTGCGGCGCTCCCTCAGTACTGCCCCTCCGACAGTGCGGCGCTCCCTCAGTACTGTCCCTCCTACAATGAGGCGCTGCCTCAGTACTGCCCCTCCGACAGTGCAGTGCTCCCTCAGTACTGCCCCTCTGAAAGTGCGGCGCTCCCTCAGTACTGCCCCTCTGACAGTGCGGCGCTCCCTCAGTACTGTCCCTCCTACAATGAGGCGCTGCCTCAGTACTGCCCCTCCGACATTGCGGGGCTCCCTCAGTACTGCCCCTCCGAAAGTGCAGCGCTCCCTCAGCACTGCCCCTCCAAACATGCGGCGCTCCCTCAGTACTGCCCCTCCGACAGTGCGGCGCTCCCTCAGTACTGTCCCTCCTACAATGAGGCGCTGCCTCAGTACTGCCCCTCCAACAGTGCGGCGCTCCCTCAGTACTGCCCCTCCGACAGTGCGGCGCTCCCTCAGTACTGTCCCTCCGACAGTGCGGGGCTCCCTCAGTACTGCACCTCCGAAAGTGCGGCGCTCCCTCAGCACTGCCCCTCCAAACATGCGGCGCTCCCTCCGTACTGCCCCTCCGACAGTGCAGCGCTCCCTCCGTACTTCCCCTCCGACAGTACGGCACTCCCTCAGTACTACCCCTTCGACAGTACGGCATTCCCTCAGTACTGCCCCTCCGACAGTGCGGCGCTCCCTCAGTACTGCCCCTCCGACAGTGCGGCGCTCCCTCAGTACCGCCCCTCCGACAGTGCGGCGCTCCCTCGGTACTGCCCCTCCGACAGTGCGGCTCTTCCGACAGTGCGGGGCTCCCTCAGTACTGCCCCTCCGTAAGTGCGGCACTCCCTCAGTACTGCCCCTCCGACAGTTCGGCGCTCCCTCGATACTGCCCTTCCGAACATGCGGCACTCCCTCAGTACTGCCCCTCCGACAGTTCGGCGCTCCCTCGATACTGCCCTTCCGAACATGCAGCGCTCCCTCAGTACTGCCCCTCCGACAGTGCGGCGCTCCCTCAGTACTGCCCCTCCGACAGTGCGGCGCTCCCTCAGTACTGTCCCTCCTACAATGAGGCGCTGCCTCAGTACTGCCCCTCCGACAGTGCAGTGCTCCCTCAGTACTGCCCCTCTGAAAGTGCGGCGCTCCCTCAGTACTGCCCCTCTGACAGTGCGGCGCTCCCTCAGTACTGTCTCTCCTACAATGAGGCGCTGCCTCAGTACTGCCCCTCCGACATTGCGGGGCTCCCTCAGTACTGCCCCTCCGAAAGTGCAGCGCTCCCTCAGCACTGCCCCTCCAAACATGCGGCGCTCCCTCAGTACTGCCCCTCCGACAGTGCGGCGCTCCCTCAGTACTGTCCCTTCTACAATGAGGCGCTGCCTCAGTACTGCCCCTCCAACAGTGCGGCGCTCCCTCAGTACTGCCCCTCCTACAATCCAGCGCTCCCTCAATACTGTCCCTCCGAAAGCACAGAGTCCCCTCAGTACTGCCCCTCCGACAGTGCGGCGTTCCCTCAGTACTGCCCCTCCGACAGTGCGGCGCTCCCTCAGTACTGTCCCTCCTGCAAGGCAGCACTGCCTCAGTACTGCCCCTCCGACAGTGCGGCGTTCCCTCAGTACTGCCCCACCGACAGTGCGGCGCTCCCTCAGTACTGTCCCTCCTGCAAGGCAGCACTGCCTCAGTACTGCCCCTCCGACAGTGCAGTGCTCCCTCAGTACTGCCCCTCCGAACATGCGGCGCTCCCTCAGTACTGCCCCTCCGACAGTGCGGCGCTCCCTCAGTACTGTCCCTCCGAAATTGCGGGGCTCCCTCAGTACTGTCCCTCCGAAATTGCGGGGCTCCCTCAGTACTGCCCCTCCGACAGTGCGGCGCTCCCTCAGTACTGCTCCTCCAACAGTGCGGCGCTCCCTCAGTACTGCCCCTCCGACAGTGCGGCGTTCCCTCAGTACTGCCCCTCCTACAATACAGCGCTCCCTCAATACTGTCCCTCCGAAAGCACAGAGTCCCCTCAGTACTGCCCCTCCGACAGTGCGGCGTTCCCTCAGTACTGCCCCTCCTACAATACAGCGCTCCCTCAGTACTGCCCCTCCGAAAGCACAGAGCCCCCTCAGTACTGCCCCTCCGAACATGCGGCACTCCCTCCGTATTGCCCCTCCGACAGTGCGGCACTCCCTCAGTACTACCCCTCCGACAGTACGGCATTCCCTCAGTACTGTCCCTCCGAAAGCACAGAGCCCCCTCAGTACTGCCCCTCTTAAAGTGCGGCGCTCCCTCAGTACTGCCCCTCCGACAGTGCGGCGCTCCCTCAGTACTGCCCCTCCGACAGTGCGGCGCTCCCTCAGTACTGCCCCTCCGACAGTGCGGCGCTCCCTCAGTACTGTCCCTCCTACAATGTAGCGCTGCCTCAGTACTGCCCCTCCGACAGTGCAGCGCTCCCTCAGTACTGTCCCTCCTACATTGCAGCGCTCCCTCAGTACTGCCCCTCCGACAGTGCGGCGCTCCCTCAGTACTGCCCCTCCAACAGTGCGGCACTCCCTCAGTACCGCCCCTCAGACAATGCATCGCTCCCTGAATACTGTCCCTCCGAAAGCACAGAGCCCCCTCAGTACTGCCCCTCCGACAAGGCGGCGTTCCCTCAGTACAGCCCCTCCTACAATGCAGCACTCCCTCAATACTTTCCATCCGAAAGTACAGAGCCCCCTCAGTACTGCCCCTCCGACAGTGCGGCACTCCCTCAGTACTGCCCCTCCGACAGTGCGGCGCTCCCTCAGTACTGCCCCTCCGACAGTGCGGCACTCCCTCAGTACTGCCCCTCCGACAGTGCGGCACTCCCTCAGTACTGCCCCTCCGAAAGTGCGGCGCTCCCTCAGTACTGCCCCTCCGACAGTGCGGCGCTCCCTCAGTACTGCCCCTCCGACAGTACGGCGCTCACTCAGTGCTGCCCCTCCGAAAGTGCGGCGCTCCCTCAGTACTGCCCCGCCGAAAGTGCGGCGCTCCCTCAGTACTGCCCCTCCTACAACGCAGCGCTCCCTCAATACTGTCCCTCCGAAAGCACAGAGTCCCCTCAGTACTGCCTCTCCGACAGTGCGGCACTCCCTCAGTACTTCCCCTCCGACAGTACGGCATTCCCTCAGTACTGTCCCTCCGAAAGCACAGAGCCCCCTCAGTACTGCCCCTCCGACAGTGCGGCGCTCCCTCAGTACTGCCCCTCTGAAAGTGCGGCGCTCCCTCAGTACTGCCCCTCCGACAGTGCGGCGCTCCCTCAGTACTGCCCCTCCGAAAGTGCGGCGCTCCCTCAGTACTGCCCCTCCGACAGTGCGGCGCTCCCTCAGTACTGCCGCTCCGACAGTGCGGCGCTCCCTCAGTACTGCCCCTCCGAAAGTGCGGCGCTCCCTCAGTACTGCCCCTCCGACAGTGCGGCGCTCCCTCAGTACTGCCCCTCCGAAAGTGCGGCGCTCCCTCAGTACTGCCCCTCCGACAGTGCGGCGCTCCCTCAGTACTGCCCCTCCGAAAGTGCGGCGCTCCCTCAGTACTGCCTCTCCGACAGTGCGGCGCTCCCTCAGTACTGCCCCTCCGACAGTACGGCGCTCACTCAGTACTGCCCCTCCGAAAGTGCGGCGCTCCCTCAGTACTGCCCCTCCGACAGTACGGCGCTCACTCAGTACTGCCCCGCCGAAAGTGCGGCGCTCCCTCAGTACTGCCCCTCCTACAACGCAGCGCTCCCTCAATACTGTCCCTCCGAAAGCACAGAGTCCCCTCTGTACTGCCCCTCCGAACATGCGGCACTCCCTCCGTACTGCCTCTCCGACAGTGCGGCGCTCCCTCCGTACTGCCGCTCCGACAGTGCGGCACTCCCTCAGTACTTCCCCTCCGACAGTACGGCATTCCCTCAGTACTGTCCCTCCGAAAGCACAGAGCCCCCTCAGTACTGCCCCTCCGACAGTGCGGTGCTCCCTCAGTACTGCCCCTCTGAAAGTGCGGTGCTCCCTCAGTACTGCCCCTCCGACACTGCGCTGCTCCCTCAATACTGTCCCTCCGAAAGCACTGAGCCCCATCAGTACCGCCCCTCCGACATTGCGGGGCTCCCTCAGTACTGCCCCTCCGAAAGTGCGGCACTCCCTCAGTACTGCCCCTCTGACAGTTCGGCGCTCACTCTATACTGCCCCTCCGAACATGCGGCACTCCCTCCGTACTACCCCTCCGACAGTGCGGCGCTCCCTCTATACTGCCCCTCCGACAGTGCGGCACTCCCTCAGTACTGCCCCTCCGACAGTGCGGCGCTCCCTCAGTACTGCCCCTCCGACAGTGCTGCGCTCCCTCAGTACTGCCCCTCCGACAGTGCGGCACTCCCTCAGTACTGCCCCGCCGAAAGTGCGGCGCTCCCTCAGTACTGCCCCTCCTACAAGGCAGCGCTGCCTCAGTACTGTCCCTCCGAAAGCACAGAGCCCCCTCAGTACTGCCCCTCCGAACATGCGGCACTCCCTCCGTACTGCCCCTCCGACAGTGCGGCTCTCCCTCAGTACTGCCCCTCCGACAGTGCGGCACTCCCTCAGTACTTCCCCTCCGACAGTACGGCATTCCCTCAGTACTGTCCCTCCGAAACCACAGAGCCCCCTCAGTACTGCCCCTCCGAAAGTGCGGTGCTCCCTCAGTACTGTCCCTCCGAAAGTGCGGCGCTCCCTCAGTACTGCCCCTCCGACAGTGCGGCGCTCCCTCAGTACTGCCCCTCTGAAAGTGCCGCGCTCCCTCAGTACTGCCCCTCCGACAGTGCGGCGCTCCCTCAGTACTGCCCCTCCGACAGTGCGGCGCTCCCTCAGTACTGCCCCTCCGACAGTGCGGCGCTCCCTCAGTACTGCCCCTCCGACAGTGCGGCGCTCCCTCAGTACTGCCCCTTCGACAGTGAGGGACTCCCTCAGTACTGTCCCTCCGAATGTGCGGCGCTCCCTCAGTACTGCCCCTCCGACAGTGCAGTGCTCCCTCAGTACTGCCCCTCCGAACATGCGGCACTCCCTCCGTACTGCCCCTCCGACAGTGCGGCGCTCCCTCCGTACTGCCCCTCCGACAGTACGGCATTCCCTCAGTACTGTCCCTCCGAAAGCACGGTGCCCCCTCAGTACTGCCCCTCCGACAGCGCGGCGCTCCCTCAGTACTGCCCCTCCGACACTGCGGCGCTCCCTCAGTACTGTCCCTCCGACAGTGCGGCGCTCCCTCAGTACTGTCCCTCCGACATTGCGGGGCTCCCTCAGTACTGCCCCTCCGACAGTGCAGTGCTCCCTCAGTACTGCCCCTCCGAACATGCGGCACTCCCTCAGTACTGTCCCTCCGAAAGCACAGAGCCCCCTCAGTAATGCCCCTCCGACAGTGCAGTGCTCCCTCAGTACTGCCCCTCCGAACATGCGGCACTCCCTCAGTACTGCCCCTCCGACAGTGAGGGACTCCCTCAGTACTGTCCCTCCGAAAGTGCGGCGCTCCCTCAGTACTGCCCCTCCGACAGTGCAGTGCTCCCTCAGTACTGCCCCTCCGACCATGCGGCGCTCCCTCAGTACTGCCCCTCCGACAGTGCGGCGCTCCCTCAGTACTGTCCCTCCGAAATTGCGGGACTCCCTCAGTACTGCCCCTCCGACATTGCGGCGCTCCCTCAGTACTGCCCCTCCGACAGTGCGGCGCTCCCTCAGTACTGCTCCTCCAACAGTGCGGCGCTCCCTCAGTACTGCCCCTCCGACAGTGCGGCGCTCCCACAGTACTGCCCCTCCGACAGTGCGGGACTCCCTCAGTACTGTCCCTCCGACAGTGCGGCGCTCCCTCTGTACTGCCTTTCTGACAGTGCAGTGCTCCCTCAGTACTGCCCCTCCGACAGTGCGGCGCTCCCTCAGTACTGTCCCTCCAACAGTGCGGCGCTCCCTCAGTACTGCCCCTCCGACAGTGCGGCGCTCCCTCAGTCCTGCCCCCCCGAAAGTGCGGCGCTCCCTCAGTACTGCCCCTCCTACAATGCAGCGCTCCCTCAATACTGTCCCTCCGAAAGCACAGAGTCCCCTCAGTCCTGCCCCTCCGACAGTGCGGCGTTCCCTCAGTACTGCCCCTCCTACAATACAGCGCTCCCTCAATACTGTCCCTCCGAAAGCACAGAGTCCCCTCAGTACTGCCCCTCCGACAGTGCGGCGTTCCCTCAGTACTGCCCCTCCTACAATACAGCGCTCCCTCAGTACTGCCCCTCCGAAAGCACAGAGCCCCCTCAGTACTGCCCCTCCGAACATGCGGCACTCCCTCCGTATTGCCCCTCCGACAGTGCGGCACTCCCTCAGTACTTCCCCTCCGACAGTACGGCATTCCCTCAGTACTGTCCCTCCGAAAGCACAGAGCCCCCTCAGTACTGCCCCTCCGACAGTGCGGCGCTCCCTCAGTACTGCCCCTCTTAAAGTGCGGCGCTCCCTCAGTACTGCCCCTCCGACAGTGCGGCGCTCCCTCAGTACTGCCCCTCCGACAGTGCGGCGCTCCCTCAGTACTGCCCCTCCGACAGTGCGGCGCTCCCTCAGTACTGTCCCTCCTACAATGTAGCGCTGCCTCAGTACTGCCCCTCCGACAGTGCAGCGCTCCCTCAGTACTGTCCCTCCTACATTGCAGCGCTCCCTCAGTACTGCCCCTCCGACAGTGCGGCGCTCCCTCAGTACTGCCCCTCCAACAGTGCGGCACTCCCTCAGTACCGCCCCTCCGACAATGCATCGCTCCCTGAATACTGTCCCTCCGAAAGCACAGAGCCCCCTCAGTACTGCCCCTCCGACAAGGCGGCGTTCCCTCAGTACAGCCCCTCCTACAATGCAGCACTCCCTCAATACTTTCCATCCGAAAGTACAGAGCCCCCTCAGTACTGCCCCTCCGACAGTGCGGCACTCCCTCAGTACTGCCCCTCCGACAGTGCGGCACTCCCTCAGTACTGCCCCTCCGAAAGTGCGGCGCTCCCTCAGTACTGCCCCTCCGACAGTGCGGCGCTCCCTCAGTACTGCCCCTCCGACAGTACGGCGCTCACTCAGTGCTGCCCCTCCGAAAGTGCGGCGCTCCCTCAGTACTGCCCCGCCGAAAGTGCGGCGCTCCCTCAGTACTGCCCCTCCTACAACGCAGCGCTCCCTCAATACTGTCCCTCCGAAAGCACAGAGTCCCCTCAGTACTGCCTCTCCGACAGTGCGGCACTCCCTCAGTACTTCCCCTCCGACAGTACGGCATTCCCTCAGTACTGTCCCTCCGAAAGCACAGAGCCCCCTCAGTACTGCCCCTCCGACAGTGCGGCGCTCCCTCAGTACTGCCCCTCTGAAAGTGCGGCGCTCCCTCAGTACTGCCCCTCCGACAGTGCGGCGCTCCCTCAGTACTGCCCCTCCGAAAGTGCGGCGCTCCCTCAGTACTGCCTCTCCGACAGTGCGGCGCTCCCTCAGTACTGCCCCTCCGACAGTACGGCGCTCACTCAGTACTGCCCCTCCGAAAGTGCGGCGCTCCCTCAGTACTGCCCCTCCGACAGTACGGCGCTCACTCAGTACTGCCCCGCCGAAAGTGCGGCGCTCCCTCAGTACTGCCCCTCCTACAACGCAGCGCTCCCTCAATACTGTCCCTCCGAAAGCACAGAGTCCCCTCTGTACTGCCCCTCCGAACATGCGGCACTCCCTCCGTACTGCCTCTCCGACAGTGCGGCGCTCCCTCCGTACTGCCGCTCCGACAGTGCGGCACTCCCTCAGTACTTCCCCTCCGACAGTACGGCATTCCCTCAGTACTGTCCCTCCGAAAGCACAGAGCCCCCTCAGTACTGCCCCTCCGACAGTGCGGTGCTCCCTCAGTACTGCCCCTCTGAAAGTGCGGTGCTCCCTCAGTACTGCCCCTCCGACACTGCGCTGCTCCCTCAATACTGTCCCTCCGAAAGCACTGAGCCCCATCAGTACCGCCCCTCCGACATTGCGGGGCTCCCTCAGTACTGCCCCTCCGAAAGTGCGGCACTCCCTCAGTACTGCCCCTCTGACAGTTCGGCGCTCACTCTATACTGCCCCTCCGAACATGCGGCACTCCCTCCGTACTACCCCTCCGACAGTGCGGCGCTCCCTCTATACTGCCCCTCCGACAGTGCGGCACTCCCTCAGTACTGCCCCTCCGACAGTGCGGCGCTCCCTCAGTACTGCCCCTCCGACAGTGCTGCGCTCCCTCAGTACTGCCCCTCCGACAGTGCGGCACTCCCTCAGTACTGCCCCGCCGAAAGTGCGGCGCTCCCTCAGTACTGCCCCTCCTACAAGGCAGCGCTGCCTCAGTACTGTCCCTCCGAAAGCACAGAGCCCCCTCAGTACTGCCCCTCCGAACATGCGGCACTCCCTCCGTACTGCCCCTCCGACAGTGCGGCTCTCCCTCAGTACTGCCCCTCCGACAGTGCGGCACTCCCTCAGTACTTCCCCTCCGACAGTACGGCATTCCCTCAGTACTGTCCCTCCGAAACCACAGAGCCCCCTCAGTACTGCCCCTCCGAAAGTGCGGTGCTCCCTCAGTACTGTCCCTCCGAAAGTGCGGCGCTCCCTCAGTACTGCCCCTCCGACAGTGCGGCGCTCCCTCAGTACTGCCCCTCTGAAAGTGCCGCGCTCCCTCAGTACTGCCCCTCCGACAGTGCGGCGCTCCCTCAGTACTGCCCCTCCGACAGTGCGGCGCTCCCTCAGTACTGCCCCTCCGACAGTGCGGCGCTCCCTCAGTACTGCCCCTCCGACAGTGCGGCGCTCCCTCAGTACTGCCCCTTCGACAGTGAGGGACTCCCTCAGTACTGTCCCTCCGAATGTGCGGCGCTCCCTCAGTACTGCCCCTCCGACAGTGCAGTGCTCCCTCAGTACTGCCCCTCCGAACATGCGGCACTCCCTCCGTACTGCCCCTCCGACAGTGCGGCGCTCCCTCCGTACTGCCCCTCCGACAGTACGGCATTCCCTCAGTACTGTCCCTCCGAAAGCACGGTGCCCCCTCAGTACTGCCCCTCCGACAGCGCGGCGCTCCCTCAGTACTGCCCCTCCGACACTGCGGCGCTCCCTCAGTACTGTCCCTCCGACAGTGCGGCGCTCCCTCAGTACTGTCCCTCCGACATTGCGGGGCTCCCTCAGTACTGCCCCTCCGACAGTGCAGTGCTCCCTCAGTACTGCCCCTCCGAACATGCGGCACTCCCTCAGTACTGTCCCTCCGAAAGCACAGAGCCCCCTCAGTAATGCCCCTCCGACAGTGCAGTGCTCCCTCAGTACTGCCCCTCCGAACATGCGGCACTCCCTCAGTACTGCCCCTCCGACAGTGAGGGACTCCCTCAGTACTGTCCCTCCGAAAGTGCGGCGCTCCCTCAGTACTGCCCCTCCGACAGTGCAGTGCTCCCTCAGTACTGCCCCTCCGACCATGCGGCGCTCCCTCAGTACTGCCCCTCCGACAGTGCGGCGCTCCCTCAGTACTGTCCCTCCGAAATTGCGGGACTCCCTCAGTACTGCCCCTCCGACATTGCGGCGCTCCCTCAGTACTGCCCCTCCGACAGTGCGGCGCTCCCTCAGTACTGCTCCTCCAACAGTGCGGCGCTCCCTCAGTACTGCCCCTCCGACAGTGCGGCGCTCCCACAGTACTGCCCCTCCGACAGTGCGGGACTCCCTCAGTACTGTCCCTCCGAAAGTGCGGCGCTCCCTCAGTACTGCCCCTCCGACAGTGCGGCGCTCCCACAGTACTGCCCCTCCGACAGTGCGGGACTCCCTCAATACTGTCCCTCCGAAAGCACAGAGTCCCCTCAGTCCTGCCCCTCCGACAGTGCGGCGTTCCCTCAGTACTGCCCCTCCTACAATACAGCGCTCCCTCAATACTGTCCCTCCGAAAGCACAGAGTCCCCTCAGTACTGCCCCTCCGACAGTGCGGCGTTCCCTCAGTACTGCCCCTCCTACAATACAGCGCTCCCTCAGTACTGCCCCTCCGAAAGCACAGAGCCCCCTCAGTACTGCCCCTCCGAACATGCGGCACTCCCTCCGTATTGCCCCTCCGACAGTGCGGCACTCCCTCAGTACTTCCCCTCCGACAGTACGGCATTCCCTCAGTACTGTCCCTCCGAAAGCACAGAGCCCCCTCAGTACTGCCCCTCCGACAGTGCGGCGCTCCCTCAGTACTGCCCCTCTTAAAGTGCGGCGCTCCCTCAGTACTGCCCCTCCGACAGTGCGGCGCTCCCTCAGTACTGCCCCTCCGACAGTGCGGCGCTCCCTCAGTACTGCCCCTCCGACAGTGCGGCGCTCCCTCAGTACTGTCCCTCCTACAATGTAGCGCTGCCTCAGTACTGCCCCTCCGACAGTGCAGCGCTCCCTCAGTACTGTCCCTCCTACATTGCAGCGCTCCCTCAGTACTGCCCCTCCGACAGTGCGGCGCTCCCTCAGTACTGCCCCTCCAACAGTGCGGCACTCCCTCAGTACCGCCCCTCCGACAATGCATCGCTCCCTGAATACTGTCCCTCCGAAAGCACAGAGCCCCCTCAGTACTGCCCCTCCGACAAGGCGGCGTTCCCTCAGTACAGCCCCTCCTACAATGCAGCACTCCCTCAATACTTTCCATCCGAAAGTACAGAGCCCCCTCAGTACTGCCCCTCCGACAGTGCGGCACTCCCTCAGTACTGCCCCTCCGACAGTGCGGCGCTCCCTCAGTACTGCCCCTCCGAAAGTGCGGCGCTCCCTCAGTACTGCCGCTCCGACAGTGCGGCGCTCCCTCAGTACTGCCCCTCCGACAGTGCGGCGCTCCCTCAGTACTGCCCCTCCGACAGTACGGCGCTCACTCAGTGCTGCCCCTCCGAAAGTGCGGCGCTCCCTCAGTACTGCCCCGCCGAGAGTGCGGCGCTCCCTCAGTACTGCCCCTCCTACAACGCAGCGCTCCCTCAATACTGTCCCTCCGAAAGCACAGAGTCCCCTCAGTACTGCCCCTCCGAACATGCGGCACTCCCTCCGTACTGCCTCTCCGACAGTGCGGCACTCCCTCAGTACTTCCCCTCCGACAGTACGGCATTCCCTCAGTACTGTCCCTCCGAAAGCACAGAGCCCCCTCAGTACTGCCCCTCCGACAGTGCGGCGCTCCCTCAGTACTGCCCCTCCGAAAGTGCGGCGCTCCCTCAGTACTGCCCCTCCGACAGTGCGGCGCTCCCTCAGTACTGCCCCTCCGAAAGTGCGGCGCTCCCTCAGTACTGCCCCTCCGACAGTGCGGCGCTCCCTCAGTACTGCCCCTCCGACAGTGCGGCGCTCCCTCAGTACTGCCCCTCCGACAGTGCGGCGCTCCCTCAGTACTGCCTCTCCGACAGTGTGGCGCTCCCTCAGTACTGCCGCTCCATCAGTGCGGCGCTCCCTCAGTACCGCCCCTCCGACATTGCGGGGCTCCCTCAGTACTGCCCCTCCGAAAGTGCGGCACTCCCTCAGTACTGCCCCTCTGACAGTTCGGCGCTCACTCTATACTGCCCCTCCGAACATGCGGCACTCCCTCCGTACTACCCCTCCGACAGTGCGGCGCTCCCTCTATACTGCCCCTCCGACAGTGCGGCACTCCCTCAGTACTGCCCCTCCGACAGTGCGGCGCTCCCTCAGTACTGCCCCTCCGACAGTGCGGCGCTCCCTCAGTACTGCCCCTCCGACAGTGCGGCACTCCCTCAGTACTGCCCCGCCGAAAGTGCGGCGCTCCCTCAGTACTGCTCCTCCTACAAGGCAGCGCTGCCTCAGTACTGTCCCACCGAAAGCACAGAGCCCCCTCAGTACTGCCCCTCCGAACATGCGGCACTCCCTCCGTACTGCCCCTCCGACAGTGCGGCTCTCCCTCAGTACTGCCCCTCCGACAGTGCGGCACTCCCTCAGTACTTCCCCTCCGACAGTACGGCATTCCCTCAGTACTGTCCCTCCGAAACCACAGAGCCCCCTCAGTACTGCCCCTCCGAAAGTGCGGCGCTCCCTCAGTACTGCCCCTCTGAAAGTGCCGCGCTCCCTCAGTACTGTCCCTCCGACAGTGCGGCGCTCCCTCAGTACTGCCCCTCCGACAGTGCGGCGCTCCCTCAGTACTGCCCCTCCGACAGTGAGGGACTACCTCAGTACTGTCCCTCCGAAAGTGCGGCGCTCCCTCAGTACTGCCCCTCCGAACATGCGGCACTCCCTCCGTACTGCCCCTCCGACAGTGCGGCGCTCCCTCCGTACTGCCCCTCCGACAGTGCGGCACTCCCTCAGTACTTCCCCTCCGACAGTACGGCATTCCCTCAGTACTGTCCCTCCGAAACCACAGAGCCCCCTCAGTACTGCCCCTCCGAAAGTGCGGCGCTCCCTCAGTACTGCCCCTCTGAAAGTGCCGCGCTCCCTCAGTACTGTCCCTCCGACAGTGCGGCGCTCCCTCAGTACTGCCCCTCCGACAGTGCGGCGCTCCCTCAGTACTGCCCCTCCGACAGTGAGGGACTACCTCAGTACTGTCCCTCCGAAAGTGCGGCGCTCCCTCAGTACTGCCCCTCCGAACATGCGGCACTCCCTCCGTACTGCCCCTCCGACAGTGCGGCGCTCCCTCCGTACTGCCCCTCCGACAGTGCGGCACTCCCTCAGTACTTCCCCTCCGACAGTACGGCATTCCCTCAGTACTGTCCCTCCGAAAGCACAGAGCCCCCTCAGTACTGCCCCTCCGACAGTGCAGTGCTCCCTCAGTACTGCCCCTCCGACAGTGAGGGACTCCCTCAGTACTGTCCCTCCGAAAGTGCGGCGCTCCCTCAGTACTGCCCCTCCGACAGTGCAGTGCTCCCTCAGTACTGCCCCTCCGAACATGCGGCGCTCCCTCAGTACTGCCCCTCCGACAGTGCGGCGCTCCCTCAGTACTGTCCCTCGACAGTGCGGCGCTCCCTCAGTACTGTCCCTCCGACATTGCGGGGCTCCCTCAGTACTGCCCCTCCGACAGTGCGGCGCTCCCTCAGTACTGCCCCTCCGACAGTGCGGGACTCCCTCAGTACTGTCCCTCTGAAAGTGCGGCGCTCCCTCAGTAGTGCCCCTCCGACAGTGCGGCGCTCCCTCAGTACTGTCCCTCCTACAAGGCAGCGCTGCCTCAGTACTGCCCCTCCGACAGTGCGGCGCTCCCTCAGTACTGCCCCCCCGAAAGTGCGGCGCTCCCTCAGTACTGCCCCTCCTACAATGCAGCGCTCCCTCAATACTGTCCCTCCGAAAGCACAGAGTCCCCTCAGTACTACACTGGAGTGTTAGCCTAGATACAACAACTTGTAGATATCGCACCTTTAATGTCGTAAAATGTCCTAAAGTGCTTCACTGGAGCGATTATCAAACAAAGGTTGACACTGAGCCACATAAGAAGATCTTGGGACAGTTGTCCAAGCTGGGTCAAAGAGGTAGGTTTTAAGGAGCGTCTTGAAGGAGGAGAGAGAGGCGGAGAGGTTTAGGGAGGGAGTTCCAGAGCTTGGGGCCCAGGCAACAGAAGGCACGGCCACCGATGGTGGAGCGATTATAATCAGGGATGCTCAGGAGGGCAGAATTAGAGGAGCGCAGACATCTCGGGGGGTTGTGGGGCTGGAGGAGATTACAGAGATAGGGAGGGGGCGAGGGCCATGGAGGGATTTAAAAGTGAGGATGAGAATTTTAAAATCGAGGCGTTGCCGGACCGGGAGCCAATGTAGGTCAGTGAGCACAGGGGGTGATGGGTGAGCGGGACTGGGTGCGAGTTAGGACAAGGGGCAGCGAGCACGGGGGGTGATGGGTGAGCGGGACTGGGTGCGAGTTAGGACACGGGGGCAGCGAGCACAGGAGGTGATGGGTGAGCGGGACTCGGTGCGAGTTCGGACACGGGGCAGCGAGCACAGGGGGTGATGAGTGAGTGGGACTCGGTGCGAGTTAGGACACGGGGCAGCGAGCACAGGGGGTGATGGGTGAGTGGGACTCGGTGCGAGTTAGGACACGGGGCAGCGAGCACAGGGGGTGATGAGTGAGTGGGACTCGGTGCGAGTTAGGACACGGGGCAGCGAGCACAGGGGGTGATGGGTGAGCGGGACTCAGTGCGAGTTAGGACACGGGGCAGCGAGCACAGTAGGCGATGGGTGAGCGGGACTCGGTGCGAGTTAGGACACGGGGCAGCGAGCACAGGGGGTGATGGGTGAGTGGGACTCGGTGCGAGTTAGGACACGGGTCAGCGAGCACAGTAGGCGATGGGTGAGCGGGACTCGGTGCGAGTTAGGACACGGGGGCAGCTGAGTTTTGGATGAGCTTGTAGCGAACCGAAAGAGAATGAAAGCCAGGTATTTTCTGCTGTTTCTCCTGCCCTTGAAACCCCGCTCTTCCTCCTGGGGCAGAAACATTTACCCGGCAACAGCAGTCTGCATTGGCCTGAGAAAAAAAATCAATTTAGACCATGTCCCCAACAAGGAATACACGAGCCCTGACCTTCCGGAGACCAGCTACGTTCAAGGAGTTGACGGGGTTGACAGAGAGTATAATGTCTCACAGGTTTGTCAAGCTGTTGAGTTCGGAGTGGCTTCGCCAGTCACGTGATGTTCACAGGACAGATGCAGTATAATGTGGATACGTGCGAGGTTATCCACTTGTGGTGGCAAAAACAGGAAGGCAGATTATTCACCCATGATGAGCGGTCCCTCGAAACGAGGATGACTTGCTTCCATGCCAAATAAAAAAGGATGAGTTCACAGGTGTTTGGAAAGAAGAACCCGAACTACATCCTGAAGGGTGTGGAAGGTGCCTGTGGGTGGATTGTTTTAACGCGGGGTGGCCGTTGCACACCGGCCCACCACACGGGGCTTGACAGAGCGAGGCCTTGGTCCAGTGGCAAGGGTTTACTAAGACGACAGGCGAGCAGCTCTGCTGCACGGACCGAGCGCGCGCGCGCGCACATATCGCACACACAGTGTGGGGCTGGGCCCGTGCTGCCCCCTGGGCCCCGATCACATCCCTCCACAGTCTCTCGCCGCTCCTGCTGCACCGGCCCCATGTGTCAATCACCGACCTGGACCTGGCTGATGTCCCTCTTTGCCGCCGTCGCAGCTCATGCTGCTCCCTGGAGTGCGACGCCTCGACAGACCGCAACACACGGACTGTCATGGTAACACGTAGCCCGTTTCAGAGGCTTTTACCGCAGCTGTGGTCGCGGTCGCCTCTTGAGCGAGCTTCCGCTTATTTTAATTCGGGTCTGGGAAGTTGCTCTTTATGGGGGCGGTGACGACAGGGGAGGGGCGGATACGGAGCAGTGGCAACACCTGAGGGCTGGAAGTTGGGGGCGGTGCAGAGAGACCGCCGCAATGATGTCATTACGTCATCTCGGCTCTCCCCTTCAGACTATTATCTGAATGGCGGCAGATTTGGAAAAGGGGAGGTGCAGCGAGACCTGGGTGTCACGGTACATCAGTCATTGAAGGTTGGCATGCAGGTACAGCAGGCGGTGAAGAAGGCATATGGCATGTCGGCCTTCATAGCGAGGGGATTTGAGTATAGGAGCAGGGAGGTCTTACTGCAGTTGTACAGGGCCTTGGTGAGGCCCTCACCTGGAATATTGTGTACAGCTTTGGTCTCCTAATCTGAGGAAGGACATTCTTACGATTGAGGGAGTGCAGCGAAGGTTCACCAGACTGATTCCCGGGATGGCAGAACTGACATATGAAGAAAGACTGGATCGACTAGGCTTATGAGAGGGGATCTCATAGAAACATATGAAATACTGACGGGATTGGACAGGATAGATGCAGGAAGAATCTTCCTGATGTTGGGGAAGTCCAGAACAGGCTCGAGGGGCTGAATGGCCTTACAGAACCGATTGGTGATCATAGAATCAAACGGCACAGGAGGCCATTGGGCCCATCGAGTCTGTGCCGATTCTCTGAAAGAGCTATTCAGGTAATCCCACTCCCTGCTCTTTCCCCACAGCCTGCACATTTTTACTTTTTATGTAGATTTCCAATTTGCTTTTGAAAGTTACGATTTGCTTCCATCGCTGTATCTAACCCCGTACTTCACTCTGTATCTAACCCCGTGCTGTACCTGCCCTGGGAGTGTTTGATGGGACAGTGTAGAGGGAGCTTTACTCTGTATCTAACCCCATGCTGTACCTGCCCTGGGAGTGTTTGATGAGACAGTGTAGAGGGAGCTTTACTCTGTATCTAACCCCGTGCTGTACCTGCCCTGGGAGTGTTTGATGAGACAGTGTAGAGGAAGCTTTATTCTGTATCTAACACATGCTGCACCTCCCCTGGGAGTGTGTGATGGGACAGTGTAGAGGGAGCTTTACTCTGCCTCGAACCCCGTGCTGCACCTGCCCTGGGAGTGTTTGATGGGACAGTGTAGAGGGAGCTTTACTCTGTATCTAACCCCGTGCTGTACCTGCCCTGGGAGTGTTTGATGGGACAGTGTCGAGGGAGCTTTACTCTGTATCTAACCCCCTGTACCTGCCCTGGGAGTGTTTGATGGGACAGTGTCGAGGGAGCTTTACTCTGTATCTAACCCCCTGTACCTGCCCTGGGAGTGTTTGATGGGACAGTGTAGAGGGAGCTTTACTCTGTATCTAACCCCGTGCTGTACCTGCCCTGGGAGTGTTTGATGGGACAGTGTCGAGGGAGCTTTACTCTGTGAACATTTTCCATTGAATTTTGCCAAGTCAAGCGTCACGGTGTAGTTGCGGGGCCCGGCCACGAGGTGGCGGTGTGGAGCCAGTCTCGGAAGCCTGTGCCCAGTTTATTGGTGGAGGAAGAGATGTTGAGCCTGACCTTTTTTGGTTTCCTTTGCAGTTCGCTCCCTGTCCTTTACAGATGTGGGTTTGAACGCTACCTGCCGTAGATCGGGAGCGCGGAGGGAGCGCAGGGCAGCAGGCTGAGAAGAGGCGGTTGTTCACAGTCGAGCCGGAGAGAGTGAAACTGGGCACAGGGTTTCCGTCCCGATCGCCACAACCGGGCTGGCCATCGATTTCCACTTTCCCACGTGACGGGTGGCCAACTATGGGCCGAGGTACAGGAGCCCAGGGAGGGCCTGCCAGACCGGCACGCCTGGGAGGGCCAGCACCTTCAGGGATCGAGGCAGAGCGCACCATCGCTGGGTGTGAAGACGGCAGATAATTTGCCACCAATGGAGAGACGGTGGGGGAAAAAAACGAGAGCGTTTCAATCACACGCAAAGGCCGAGCTCAGGTCAAGAATTCCCAGAACAAACCGACAGCACGTTGCTGCCACAACTCACCAGCTGTATGTCACACTGCTCTCTCGTTACGTGTTGCACCAGCTTTTCCATACATTATATATACTGTATCGCAGGTTCCGACAGCCCAGGAAGAGGCCATTTGGCCCGTCGTGTCCGTGCCGGCTATTTTGAAACAGCGAACCAATTAGTCCCATTCACCCGTAGCCCTGCACTTTATTCATCTATTCAATCTGCTTCCTTTACTCTGTATCGAACCCCGTGCTGTACCTGGGAGTGTTTGATGGGACAGTGCAGAGGGAGCTTTACTCTGTATCTAACCCCGTGCTGTACCTGCCCTGGGAGTGTTTGATGGGACAGTGTAGAGGGAGCTTTACTCAGTATCTAACCCCGTGCTGTACCTGCCCTGGGAGTGTTTGATGGGGCAGTGTAGAGGGAGCTTTACTCTGTATCTAACCCCGTGCTGTACCTGCCCTGGGAGTGTGTGATGGGACAGTGTAGAGGGAGCTTTACTCTGTATCTAACCCCCTGTACCTGCCCTGGGAGTGTTTGATGGGACAGTGTAGAGGGAGCTTTACTCGGTATCTAACCCCCTGTACCTGCCCTGGGAGTGTTTGATGGGACAGTGTAGAGGGAGCTTTACTCTGTATCTAACCCCCTGTACCTGCCCTGGGAGTGTTTGATGGGACAGTGTAGAGGGAACTTTACTCTGTATCTAACCCCGTGCTGTACCTGCCCTGGGAGTGTTTGATGGGACACTGATGAGCACAAAGATCAGGTTGTAAATAGATCAGCCAAGAAACACAGTTAAGTCAAACTCAATTTTATTCAAACTGCGTATTTGAAATGTTATTAAAAAAGAGCCATTTGTAAATACGTGGCCACAGGTGCAGTGCGATAAAATATGCTATATAAGTTAATATGTCTCGCTGCTAAACTCAGAACCAAAGGCATTCAAATAAGATTCTATTAAATATATATTATTGAAAACAGTTTTTTAACACGGGTCTCAGAATTCCAACTATTGTGCACCGAACCCACAGAACCGTTGCTCAGTGTTGAATGAGAGAGGCGATGACCTTGATTTCACTATCAGCAGAGTTCCTGATAGACAGCGGGAGCAACTCGGGTCAGAAATTGTGGGAGAGGCATAGGAAATTGTTACGGTGTGTTGAACAATGAGAAGGCACTGACTCTCACTGGGGTACGGGTCCCACACACACTGACACTCACGGGGGTACGGGTCCCACACACACTGACACTCACTGGGGTACGGGTCCCACACACACTGACTCTCACTGGGGTACGAGTCCCACACACACTGACTCTCACTGGGGTACGGGTCCCACACACACTGACTCTCACTGGGGTACGGGTCCCACACACACTGACTCTCACTGGTGTACGGGTCCCACACACACTGACTCTCACTGGGGTACGGGTCCCACACACACTGACTCTCACTGGGGTACGGGTCCCACACACACTGACTCTCACTGGGGTACGGGTCCCACACACACTGACTCTCACTGGGGTACGGGTCCCACACACACACTGACTCTCACTGGGGTATAGTCCCACACACACTGACTCTCACTGGGGTACAGGTCCCACACACACTGACTCTCACTGGGGTACGGGTCCCACACACACTGACTCTCACTGGGGTATGGGTCCCACACACACTGACTCTCACTGGGGTACGGGTCCCACACACACTGACTCTCACTGGGGTACGTGTCCCACACACACTGACTCTCACTGGGGTACGTGTCCCACACACACTGACTCTCACTGGGGTACGTGTCCCACACACACTGACTCTCACTGGGGTATGTGTCCCACACACACTGACTCTCACTGGGGTACGGGTCCCACACACACTGACTCTCACTGGGGTATGTGTCCCACACACACTGACTCTCACTGGGGTACAGGTCCCACACACACTGACTCTCACCGGGGTACAGTCCCACACACACTGACTCTCACTGGGGTACGGGTCCCACACACACTGACTCTCACTGGGGTATGTGTCCCACACACACTGACTCTCACTGGGGTACAGGTCCCACACACACTGACTCTCACTGGGGTACGGGTCCCACACACACCGACTCTCACTGGGGTACGGGTCCCACACACACAGACTCTCACTGGGGTACAGTCCCACATACACTGACTCTCACTGGGGTACAGTCCCACACACACACTGACTCTCACTGGGGTACGGGTCCCACACACACTGACTCTCACTGGGGTACAGTCCCACACACACTGACTCTCACTGGGGTACGGGTCCCACACACATTGACTCTCACTGGGGTACGGGTCCCACACACACTGACTCTCACTGGGGTACGGGTCCCACACACACTGACTCTCACTGGGGTACGGGTCCCACACACACCGACTCTCACTGGGGTACGGGTCCCACACACACCGACTCTCACTGGGGTACGGGTTCCACACACACTGACTCTCACTGGGGTACGGGTCCCACACACACTGACTCTCACTGGGGTACGGGTCCCACACACACTGACTCTCACTGGGGTACGGGTCCCACACACACTGACTCTCACTGGGGTACGGGTCCCACACACACTGACTCTCACTGGGGTACAGGTCCCATACACACTGACTCTCACTGGGGTACAGTCCCACACACACACTGACTCTCACTGGGGTACGGGTCCCACACACACTGACTCTCACTGGGGTACAGTCCCACACACACTGACTCTCACTGGGGTATGGGTCCCACACACACTGACTCTCACTGGGGTACAGTCCCACACACACTGACTCTCACTGGGGTACAGTCCCACACACACCGACTCTCACCGGGGTATGGGTCCCACACACACTGACTCTCACTGGGGTACAGTCCCACACACACTGACTCTCACTGGGGTACGGGTCCCACACACACTGACTCTCACTGGGGTACGGGTTCCACACACACTGACTCTCACTGGGGTACGGGTCCCACACACACTGACTCTCACTGGGGTACAGGTCCCACACACACTAACTCTCACTGGGGTACAGGTCCCACACACACTGACTCTCACTGGGGTACGGGTCCCACACACACTGACTCTCACTGGGGTACGGGTTCCACACACACTGACTCTCACTGGGGTACAGTCCCACACACACTGACTCTCACTGGGGTACGGGTCCCACACACACTGACTCTCACTGGGGTACGTGTCCCACACACACTGACTCTCACTGGGGTATAGGTCCCACACACACTGACTCTCACTGGGGTACGGGTCCCACACACACACAGACTCTCACTGGGGTACGGGTCCCACACACACTGACTCTCACTGGGGTACGGGTCCCACACACACTGACTCTCACTGGGGTACGGGTCCCACACACACTGACTCTCACTGGGGTACGGGTCCCACACACACTGACTCTCACTGGGGTACGGGTCCCACACACACTGACTCTCACTGGGGTACGGGTTCCACACACACTGACTCTCACTGGGGTACGGGTTCCACACACACTGACTCTCACTGGGGTACGGGTCCCACACACACTGACTCTCACTGGGGTACAGGTCCCACACACACTGACTCTCACTGGGGTAAGGGTCCCACACACACTGACTCTCACTGGGGTAAGGGTCACACACACACTGACTCTCACTGGGGTACGGGTCCCACACACACTGACTCTCACTGGTGTACGGGTCCCACACACACTGACTCTCACTGGGGTACGGGTCCCACACACACTGACTCTCACTGGGGTACGGGTCCCACACACACTGACTCTCACTGGGGTACGGGTCCCACACACACTGACTCTCACTGGGGTACGGGTCCCACACACACTGACTCTCACTGGGGTACGGGTCCCACACACACTGACTCTCACTGGGGTACAGTCCCACACACACTGACTCTCACTGGGGTACGGGTCCCACACACACTGACTCTCACTGGGGTACGGGTCCCACACACACTGACTCTCACTGGGGTACGGGTCCCACACACACTGACTCTCACTGGGGTACGGGTCCCATGGGTTCTGATTTTCAAAGGAGGAACGGCGGCCTCCATTGAGACACCACGGAGGTGAGCGACAGAATAAAAAAATCTTTGGTTAACATATCTCGAGCAGCAGATGAAGACGTTCGGAGGTATTAGGCTGCTGGGCGTTTTTCAGTCAAAATCGAACGGAGGCCACATTGCAAAAAAAAAAAACCCAAGGCGCTCTAGAAACGGGCCGAAAATCAATTGTCCCTCGAGGAGGTACGGTTGGGACATGTCCCGTTCCTGTCCTGGAACTCTTGCCCTTCCCCCACAATCCTCCCCTTCCCCCACAATCCTCCCCTTCCCCCCCCCCCCCCCCCTCACTTGAAACATAGGAACAGGAAGAGGCCATTCAGCCCCTCGAGCCTGCTCTGCCATGCGATGCGATGAGATCACGGTTGATCTGCGACCTCATCGCCTTTGCCCTGCATCCCTTAATCTACTTTGGTGAACAAAAATCTCTCAATTTAAAATGAACATAATTGATCCCCAGCACCAATTGCTGTTTTGCGGACGAGAGTTCCAAACACCTACCACCCTTGGTGTGCGGAAATGTCTCCTAACTTCACTCCTGAAAGGTCTGGCTCTATAATTTTGTGACTCTGCTCCCGAGTCCTCAACTCCCCAACCAGCAGAAAGAGTCGCTAGCTACCCTGTCTGTTCCCCTTAATATCTTGAAAACTTTGATCAGCTTGCCCTCAACCGTCTAAATTCTGGGGAATAAAACCCTAATTGGTGTCATCGCTCCTCGGACTTAACCCTCGAGGTCCGTGTATTACTCACTTCCCTTCCCCTCCCCTCCCTTCCCCGTCCCTCCCCTCCCTGTCCCCCCCCTCCCCCCCCCCCCCTCATCGCTCGGTATTTTGCGTGGCACCGTGCATGGTGTTGAGGCACACACCCCCAGCCCCGGCTCTCTGACGCTATCCACGTGAACCGGCACTGCTCCGATAACGCGCCGCGGCACAATCCCAAACAGCGGCCGACTTAGCGGTCCCAGGTGTGGGCGCGAGGATCTCAAGCCCGGGGGGGGGGGGGGGGGGGGAGAAATTTTCACACAGTGCCCCCCCCCTTCTCGGCCTGAACAACCGAGGGTCGGCTCGAGGGCGCTGGACCGCTCCGAGGCGGCGGCAGTGAAGTCAGTCGGAACGCGCTATTTCCTCCGACAGTGAGGCGGTTCCCGGAGGGAGATGAATTAAAGACCGTTGGCAACAGGAATACAGGGAGAGTCTCGGGAGCATTTAGCATCGTTTGGGCAAAGGTCGCCCCCCACCCCAACCAGAAACAGTGGGGGCAGCAGGAAATTCTATCATCGCGTTGGAAAGGGGACCTAGCATAGAATCGTACAGCAATAGCGAGGGGATTTGGGTACAGGGGCAGGGAGGTGTTGCTACAGTTGTACAGGGCCTTGGTGAGGCCACACCTGGAGTATTGTGTTCAGTTTTGGTCTCCTAACCTGAGGAAGGACATTCTTGCTATTGAGGGAGTGCAGCGAAGGTTCACCAGACTGATTCCCGGGATGGCAGGACTGACCTATCAAGAAAGACTGGATCAACTGGGCTTGTATTCACTGGAGTTCAGAAGAATGAGAGGGAATCTCATAGAAACGTTTAAAATTCTGACGGGACTGGACAGGTTAGATGCGGGAAGAATGTTCCCAATGTTGGGGAAGTCCAGAACCAGGGGTCACAGTCTAAGGATAAGGGGTAAGCCATTTAGGACCGAGATGAGGAGAAACTTCTTCACCCAGAGAGTGGTGAACCTGTGGAATTCTCTACCACAGAAAGTAGTTGAGGCCAATTCACTAAATATATTCAAAAAGGAGTTAGATGTAGTCCTTACTACTAGGGGGATCAAGGGGTATGGAGAGAAAGCAGGAATGGGGTACTGAAGTTGCATGTTCAGCCATGAACTCATTGAATGGCGGTGCAGGCTCGAAGGGCCGAATGGCCTGCTCCTGCACCTATTTTCTATATAGCATCCATGGAGGCCATTTGTCCCATCGTGCCTGTACCAGCTCTCTGAACGAGCAATCCAACGTCGCACTGCCCCCCTGCTCTTTCCCCACAATCCGCCAAAGATCTCTTTTTTTTTTTAAACGTATATATCCAATTCCCTTTTGAAAGCTACGATCGAACCTGCTCCCACCGCCCTTTCAGGCAGCGCGTTCCAGATCACAACAACTGGCTGCGTCAAGGAAACTCTCCTCGTCTGGTTCGTTTGCCAGTTACCTTAAATCTGTGGTTACCAACCCTCCTGCCTCTGAGGACACTGGTAGACCCGAGCTACCCTTAACGTTTTGCACACCAATGTTCCAAAACAGAACTGTTTTTAAAGAGGTTGCGGGGAAAGGGCAGAGAGGAATGGGACGGGGGTAAGGAGTGAGACGGCTTGGTATGAAGAATGGGGAGAGGACATATAAACAAAAGGGTTCAATCCTGACGTGGGTACATGAAGAGAGAGACCTTGGGGTGTGCGGGGGTGGGTATGTGTGCACAAATCGTTGATGGTGGCAGGCCAGGTTGAGAAAGCAGACTCACCAGGATCTCGAGCTTCATGAACCGTAGAAATTCGCGGCACGGGAGGAGGCCATTTCCGCCCACCGTGTCCGCGCCGGCCGACCAAGAGCTACCCGGCCTAATCCCCCTTTCCCGCTCTCGGTCCGTAGCCCTGTCGGTTACAAGCGCACATCCCAGGTACTGCTTAAATGTGGTGAGGGTTTCTGCCTCTACCACCCTTTCAGGCAGTGAGTTCCGCCCCAGACCCCCACCACCCTCTGGGTGAAGACATTTCCCCTCGAATCCCCTCTAAACCTCCCCCCAATTACTTTAAATCTGTGCCCCCTGGTTGTTGACCCCTCTGCCAAGGGAAACAGGTCCGTCCTATCCACTCTATCCAGGCCCCTCATCATTTTATACACAATCAGCTCTCCCCTCAGCCTCCTCTGTTCCAAAGAAAACAACCCCAGCCTATCCAATCTTTCCCTGTAGCTAAAATTCTCCAGTCCAGGCAACATCCTCGTAAATCTCCTCTGTACCCTCTCCAGTGCAATCGCATCTTTCCTGTAATGTGGTGACCAGACCTGCACGCAGTACTCCAGCTGTGGCCTAACCAGTGTTTTATACAGTTCAAGCATAACCTCCCTGCTCTTGTATTCTGTGCCTCGGCTAATAAAGGCAAGCATTCCGTAGGCCTTCTTAACCACCTTTATAGAGGTATAGAGTACAAAAGTGGGGTACTTATGATGGTCCTGTACGAAAACTGATTCAGCCCCAACTGCAGCATTGTGTCCAATTCTGAGCACTGCAGTTCAGGAAGGACGTGAAGGCCTTAGAGAAGGCACAGAAAAGATTTACGAGAATGATTCCAGGAATGAAGGTTGAATGGTCGTCTTCTGTGCTGTAACCATTCTACGATTCTAGGGGAGAGATCTCTTTTCAGAGAGAGGGCACAAGGATAAGCGACCAAACGGCCTTTTTCTGTGCAGTAAAGATCATACGATTGAGCACGCCCACGGGTTGGTGGAGCTGTTGAGTTGGGAGGGGCTTAGCCAGTCACGTGATGTTCACAAGACTCAATAAAACCCCGGCCAGTTGGGTTCGGGGGAATCCACGATGGGGCAGGCGGTTGTGAGGCTGGTGGATGAACTGGTAATGTGTGTCTTGTGATTGTTATCATCCTAGGCAGTCCCTCGGAATCGAGGAAGACTTGCTTCCACTCTTAAAGTGAGTCCTTAGGTGGCTGAACAGTCCAATACGAGAGCCACAGTCCCTGTCACAGGGTGGGACAGACAGTGGTTGAGGGAAGGGGAGGGTGGGACAGGTTTGCCGCACGCTCCTTCCGCTGCCTGCGCTTGGTCTCTGCATGCTCTCGGCGACGAGACTCGAGGTGCTCAGCGCCCTCCCGGATGCACTTCCTCCACTGAGGGCGGGACTGGTCTTTGGGCCCAGGGACTCCCAGGTGTGGGTGGGGGGATGTTGCACTTTATCAGGGAGGGCTTTGAGGGTGGTCCCTTGTAACGTTTCCTCTGCCCGCCTTTGGGCCCGTGTGATTGTTAAGCCCCGCGCTGATAAACCAACGTGTTCTCAGCAGCAACGTGTGGCTGTGAATTCTTAAGCAAAGGACCCAGGGCGTGAATGTGTCACAGCTGGGCGTTGGGTCGGGCTGGGAGAGCGCGTTTCGAGTTGTGGGGGGGGGGGGGGCACAAGTCTGTTGGAGGGAGAGCGGGGCCAGTGTGAAATGAATTGACGTCTATTGAGTTCATTACGATAAGCGTATAATGGTGGCCATTACATCCCACCAGTTGCGGGGGGGGGGGGGGGTCAAAGTGCAACAGCGACATGAGAAAAATCATTCAAAAGACATTTCAAATCAGCTCTGGGAACAGAAAGTGTAAACAAACCGGCATTGGGGGGGGGAAAGAGGTGGTGGGGTGTGGGGGGGCCGTTTATATCGTAATGTGGAAAGAATCTTGCAGCCACTTGTCCCGGGAGTTCTGGGACTGGGGAACTTTCAGGCTTTTGCGTGGGCCGTCGTCCTTGGCCGGGTCGGTTTCGTACTCCTCCTCGTCGTCGTAGTAACCGTTCAGGGAGGAGGTCATGTCCTGGTACAGGCCCTTGTAGTCCTGCATCGACTCGTACAGCGACCAAAGCTGGCAGAGCAGCGACATATCCAGCTGCCGCAGGCCCACCTGTGGAGGACGAAGGGGAGAAGGGGGGAAAGACGAGGAGGGCAAAGGTTAGGCGGAGGGTCGCGGCAGGTCGGCGGGACACCGAGCCCGCACAGGATCCCAGATTCCGGAGACGAAGGGGTTTGTTGTGTCAGGAAAGGCTGAGCAGCGCGGGCCTGGGCCCGTCGGAGTTGAGAAGAATGAGGGGCGATCTTATCGAAACGTGTTAAGATTCTGAGGGGGCTCGACCGGGTACACAGGAACTAGGAGCAGGAGTCGGCCATTCGGCCCCTCGAGCCTGCTCCGCCATTTAATACCATCGTGGCTGATCCGATCATGGACTCAGCTCCACTTCCCCGCCCGCTCCCCTTATCGGTTAAGAAACTGTCTATCTCTGTCTTAAATTTATTCAATGTCCCGGCTTCCAGAGCTCTCTGAGGCAGCGAGTTCCACAGATTTACAACCCTCTGAGAGAAGAAATTTCTCCTCATCTCAGTTTTAAATGGGCGGCCCCTTATTCTAAGATCGTGCCCCCTAGTTCCAGTCTCCCCCATCAGTGGAAACATCCTCTCTGCATCCACCTTGTCGAGCCCCCTCATAATCTTATACGTTTCGATAAGATCACCTCTCATCATAATAAATAGGAGCAGGAGTAGGCCACCTGGCCCTCCGCTGTGTTAGGGCTGTTCAATGCTTTATAAGGGGAGAATCAGCCAGGGTTCCTGCCCCCGATCACTGCCCAGTGACCCCCTGGGTTAGGGAGAGGGGAGAATCAGCCAGGGGTTCCTGCCCCCGATCACTGCCCAGTGACCCCCTGGGTTAGGGAGAGGGGAGAATCAGCCAGGGGTTCCTGCTCCCGATCACTGCCCAGTGACCCCCTGGGTTAGGGAGAGGGGAGAATCAGCCAGGGTTCCTGCTCCCGATCACTGCCCAGTGACCCACTGGGTTAGGGAGAGGGGGAGAATCAGCCAGGGTTCCTGCTCCCGATCACTGCCCAGTGACCCCCTGGGTTAGGGAGAGGGGAGAATCAGCCAGGGTTCCTGCTCCCGATCACTGCCCAATGACCCCTGGGTTAGGGAGAGAGGGGAGAATCAGCCAGGGTTCCTGCTCCCGATCACTGTCCAGTGACCCCCTGGGTTAGGGAGAGGGGAGAATCAGCCAGGGTTCCTGCTCCCGATCACTGCCCGCTGACAACCCCACCTCTTAGAAGTAAGGATGTCAGCTGAGAACAGGATAAGGTTCCCGGTGTGACGCCCCACATAGCCGAATAGCTGACGCCCCGGACCCGCGGGCAAAGATTGGCGCGCTTGGGCCGGGTTGCAGAATGGAGGGAGGCACGCACATCGGCGAGAATCGGTGCCGTCAGCACCACGGGAGCAGGCCGCCCAGCCCCGGCCGAGCGGGTTATCCTGTGAGAGATAGGTGGGACGGAGGAGGAGCAGGCTCACCCCACCATTGCCCTCGAGAAGGGGGTGGTGAGACAACTGAGTGGCTCCCTGGGCCAATTCACAGGGCTGTTACGAATCAACCACATTGCTGTGGGTCTGGAGTCACATATAGGCCCAGACCGGGTAAGGGCGGCAGACTGCCTGCCCTAAAGGACATCAGTGAACCAGATCGGGTTTTTGACGACAATCTGGTAGTTTCATGGCCACCATTACAGACACTAGCTTTTTAATTCCAGATTATTTAATTCACTGAATTTTAATTCCCCAGCTGCCGTGGTGGAATTTAAACTCGTGTCTCTGGATCATTAGTCCAGGCCTCGGGATTACTGATCCATTAACATAACCACTATGCCACCATTTGGAAAGTATAGAGGAACAAAGGGGCCTTGAAGTGCATGTCCACAGATCCCTGAAGGTTGCAGGCCAGGTAGATAAGGTGGTTAAGAAGGCACACGGAATACTTGCCTTTATTAGCCGAGGCATAGAATACAAGAGCAGGGGGGGTTATGCTTGAACTGTATAAAACACTAGTTAGGCCACAGCTGGAGTACTGCGTGCAGTTCTGATCACCACATTATAGGAAGGACGGGATTGGACAGGTTAGATTTACGAGAATGTTCCCGATGTTGGGGAAGTCCAGAACCAGGGGTCACAGTCTAAGGATAAGGGGTAAGCCATTTAGGACCGAGATGAGGAGAAACTTCTTCACTCAGAGAATTGTGAACCTGTGGAATTCCCTACCACAGAAAGTTGTTGAGACCAGTTCATTGGATATATTCAAAAAAGGGAGTTAGATGTGGCCCTTACGGCTAAAGGGATCAGGGGGTATGGAGAGAAAGCAGGAATGGGGTACTGAAGTTGCATGATCAGCCGTGATCTTATTGAATGGTGGTGCAGGCTCGAAGGGCCCAATGGTCTACTCCTGCACCTGTTTTCTATGAAAGGGTACAGAGGAGATTTACCAGGATGTTGCCGGGACGGGAGAATTTGAGCGGCGAGGAAAGATTGGATAGTCTGGGGTTGTTTTCCTTGGAACAGAGGAGGCTGAGGGGAGACCTGATTGAGGTGTATAAAATGATGAGGGGGCCCGGATAGAGTGGATAGGACGGACCTGTTTCCCCTGAGCAGAGGGGTCAACAACCAGGGGGGCTTGGATTTAAAGTAATTGGGCGGAGGTTTAGAGGGGATTTGAGGGGAAATGTCTTCACCCAGAGGGTGGTGGGGGGTCTGGGGCGGAACTCGCTGCCTGAAAGGGTGGTAGAGGCAGAAACCCTCACCACATTTAAACAGTACTTGGGATGTGCGCTTGTAACCGACAGGGCTACGGACCCAGAGCGGGGAAGGGGGATTGGGACTGGGTAGCTCTTGGTCGTCCGGAGCGGACACGATGGGCCGAATGGCCTCCTTCCGTGCTGTAACTTTTATATGGTTTAACGGTAGAACGCAGAAAAGCTATTTCCTTTGGTGGGACAATCCAGGATGAGACGGCAAAGCGCCCGGGAGGAAAGGAAGGGAGGGGAAGGGACTGTGCTGCTTAACAATGCCTGCCTTGCAGCTGGCTGTTTGAAGCTATTGAGGCGGCCGGCCAAAGCGGATACTGACTGCGGGCCACAATGGCTGGAACACTGAGTAAACAGGAACAGCTGTGGGTGGGTGGGTGGGTGCCCTCCGGTCCGCTCGTCCGCCTCTGGGTCCTAAACTACACCCTCCTCCCCCCCCCCACCCCCTCTCTCTCCATTCCCCCAGCTGCTGCCAACGCCTTTACATCCAAACAAGGATTTCTTTCAGACACAGCCACACAGCGAGAACGCGAGAGGGGCACATTTTGCACAAGGCAGAGCCCGGCACGGGCTGTCCACTCTGTTGATCTCGGGGACGGGGGGGGGGGGGGGGGTGACGGGTGGGGAAGCCCCCTCTTGCATTTACATAGCGCCTTTCACGACCACCGGACGTCCCAAAGCGCTTTGCAGCCAATGAAGTCGTTTTTGGAGTGCGCTCACGGTTGTAATGTGGGAAATAGCCAATTTGCGCACAGCAAGCTCCCACACACAGCGACGTGATAATGACCCAGATAATATTTTATTTGTTATGTTGGTTGAGGGATAAATATTGGCCCCAGGACACCGGGGAGAACTCCCCCCTGCTCTTCTTCCAATAGTGGCCCCGGGATCTTTTACATCCACCCGAGAGGGCAGAAGGGGCCTCGGTTTAACGTCTCATCAGAGGGCTAGGTAGCTCTTGGTCGGCCGGCGAGGACATGGGGGCCGACCTCCGTGCTGTAAATTTCTATGGTTCTAAGGTAGAACACAGACAAGCTGTCGCAGGGGCAGTGCTGAGGGAGCGCCGCACTGTCGGAGGGGCAGTGCTGAGGGAGCGCCGCACTGTCGCAGGGGCAGTACTGAGGGAGCGCCGCACTGTCGGAGGGGCAGTGCTGAGGGAGCGCCGCACTGTCGGAGGGGCAGTACTGAGGGAGCGCCGCACTGTCGGAGGAGCAGTACTGAGGGAGCGCCGCACTGTCGGAGGGGCAGTACTGAGGGAGCGCCGCACTGTCGGAGGGGCAGTACTGAGGGAGCGCCGCACTGTTGGAGGGGCAGTACTGAGGGAGCTCCGTACTGCGCTGTCAGAGGGGCAGTGCTGAGGGAGCGCCGCACTGTCGGAGGGGCAGTACTGAGGGAGCTCCGTACTGCGCTGTCAGAGGGGCAGTGCTGAGGGAGCGCCGCACTGTCGGAGGAGCAGTACTGAGGGAGCGCCGCACTGTCGGAGGGGCAGTACTGAGGGAGCGCCGCACTGTCAGAGGGGCAGTACTGAGGGAGCGCCGCACTGTCGGAGGGGCAGTGCTGAGGGAGCGCCGCACTGTTGGAGGGGCAGTACTGAGGGAGCTCCGTACTGCGCTGTCGGAGGGGCAGTGCTGAGGGAGCGCCGCACTGTCGGAGGGGCAGTACTGAGGGAGCTCCGTACTGCGCTGTCGGAGGGGCAGTGCTGAGGGAGTACTGCGCTGTCGGAGGTGAATGTAAAAGATCCCACGGCCACTATTGGAAAAAGAGCAGGGGGAGTTCTCCCCGGTGTCCTGGGGCCAATATTTATCCCTCAACCAACATCACGAAAACAGATGATCCGGGTCATTATCTCATCGCTGTGTGTGGGAGCTTGCTGTGCGCTAATTGGCGTTTCCCACATTACAGCAGCGAGCGCACTCCAAAAAGTACTTCATTGGCTGTGAGGCGCTTTGGGACATCATAGGGGTCACTGTATAAATGCAAGCGTGTTCTTTTAGTGACTGTACGTCAGCTCTGTGTGTTGTACCAGGACTTCTCTATATATATATATATATAATATACACACAGAGATCTTCCTGCGGGAGAGATGGGCCGGTGGGGGGAGGGGGGGGGGGTCAAAATCATGAGGAGCAGGGGGCTACATTCGTGGCATTCCACTCCGAATGATGTGGTGCAGGATTGGGCGAGCAGCATCAAATTCCTGTGAATCCCAAACTCGCCGGGACTAGAGAGCTCATTACAGTTCCAGCCAGGACTTGTCACTGGTGCGATTCTATTAATAAACTCAGCCGCCTCGAGCTTGCCGGCTGGCTCCTCCTCCTCCTCCTCTTGAGGCTGTCTTCACTCCTTTCTGGAGCGGGCCGAAGGTCGAGAAAGTGGCCCGCTCCCCTCCCAACCATTCACTCTCAAATTGCTGGAACCGGGTTGTCCTTG
This sequence comes from Pristiophorus japonicus, assembly GCF_044704955.1. Taxonomy (NCBI): domain Eukaryota; kingdom Metazoa; phylum Chordata; class Chondrichthyes; family Pristiophoridae; genus Pristiophorus; species Pristiophorus japonicus. The sequence continues at coordinate 6,931,942 of NC_092003.1, read as the reverse complement.
TACACCCAGTCAGTGAAAGTAAACATGCAGGTGCAGCAAGCAGCCAGGAAGGCTAATGGTACGTTGGCCTTCATTGCAAGAGGGTTTGAGTACAGGAGCTAGGATGTCTTACTGCAGTCATACAGGGCCTTGGTGAGGCCGCACCTGGAGTATTGTGTGCAGTTTTGGTCTCCTTACCCAAGGAGGGACATTCTTGCTATTGAGGGAGTGCAGCGAAGGTTCACCAGACTGATTCCCGGGATGGCAGGACTGACATATGAGGAAAGACTGGATCAACTAGGCTTATATTAGAAGAATTTAGAAGAATGAGAGGGGATCTCATAGAAACATAGAAAATTCTGGACAGGTTAGATGCAGGAAGAATGTTCCCGATGTTGGGGGAAGTCCAGAACCAGGGGTCACAGTCTAAGGATAAGGGGTAAGCCATTTAGGACCGAGATGAGGAGAAACTTCTTCACTCAGAGAATTGTGAACCTGTGGAATTCTCTACCACAGAAAGTTGTTGAGGCCAGTTCATTGGATATATTCAAAAGGCAGTCCTGGGACAACACGCAGAGCTGATGTACAGTCACTAAAAGAACACGCTTGCATTTATACAGTGGTGTGGCCCTTACGGCTAAAGGGATCAAGGGGTATGGAGAGAAAGCAGAAATGGGGTACTGAGGTGAATGATCAGCCATGATCATATTGAATGGTGGTGCAGGCTCGAAGGGCCGAATGGCCTATTCCTGCACCTACTTTCTATGTTTCTATTATAATGGGCCTGTGATCTTCTGGTTCCAATCGCCCAACAACTGCTTGTATTTATATAGCGCATTTAACGTCCCAAGGCGCGTCACAGGAGTGTGACGAGATAGAAATTGACACCAAGCCGCATAAGTAGAAATTAGAAGAAAAATCCCGGGGCCACTATTGGAAGAAGAGCAGGGGGAGTTATCCCCGGTGTCCTGGGGCCAATATTTATCCCTCAACCAACATCACTAAAACAGATGATCTGGGTCATAATCACATTGCTGGGTGTGGGAGCTTGCTGTGCTCAAATTGGCGTTTCCCACATTACAACACTGACTACACTCCAAAAAGTACTTCATTGGCTGTAAAGCACTTTGGGACATCCAGTGGTCGTGAAAGGCGCTATAGAAATGCAAGTCTTTTTCTGTTTAAACGTAAATTTGAGGTGATCCAAAACTCGGCTGCCCCGTGTCCTAACTCGCACCGAGTCCCGCTCACCCATCACCCCCTGTGCTCACTGCCCCGTGTCCTAACTCGCACCGAGTCCCGCTCACCCATCACCCCCTGTGCTCGCTGCACCCATGTCCTAACTCGCACCGAGTCCCGCTCACCCATCACCCCCTGTGCTCCCTGCCCCCGTGTCCTAACTCGCACCGAGTCCTGCTCACCCACCACCCCCTCTGCTCGCTGCACCCATGTCCTAACTCGCACCGAGTCCCGCTCACCCATCACCCCCTGTGCTCCCTGCCCCCGTGTCCTAACTCGCACCGAGTCCTGCTCACCCACCACCCCCTCTGCTCGCTGCCCCGTGTCCTAACTCGCACCGAGTCCCACTCACCCACCACCCCCTGTGCTCGCTGCCCCGTGTCCTAACTCGCACCCAGTCCTGCTCACCCATCACCCCCTGTGCTCGCTGCACCCATGTCCTAACTCGTACCGAGTCCCGTTCACCCATCACCCCCCTGTGCTCGCTGACCTACATTGACTCCCGGTTAAGCAACGCCTTGAATTCAAAATTCTCAAAATTCTCATCCTTGTTTACAAATCCCTCCATGGCCCTCGCCCCCTCCCTATCTCTGTAATCTCCTCCAGCCCCACAACCCCTCGAGATGTCTGCGCTCCTCTAATTCTGCCCTCCTGATCTTCCCTGATTATAATCGCTCAACCATCGGTGGCCGTGCCTTCTGTTGCCTGGGCCCCAAGCTCTGGAACTCCCTCCCTAAACCTCTCCGCCTCTCTCTCCTCCTTCAAGACGCTCCTTAAAACCGACCACTCACCCAGCTTTTGGTCACCTGCGCTAATTTCTACTTATGTGGCTCAGAGTCAAATCTTGTTTGATAATCGCTTGAGGGCAGCTACGCGAAAGGCGCTATATAAATGCAAGTTATAGATGAATGGAAATGGAAAAGATAACAACAACTTGTATTTATATAGCCCCTTTCACGTGGTGAAACGTCGCAAGGCGATCACAGGAGTATTATGAGCTAAGAAATTTGACACCGAGCCGCATAAGGAGAAATTAGCGCAGGTGACCAAAAGCTGGGTCAGAGGTCGGTTTTACGGAGCGTCTGGAAGGAGGAGAGAGAGGCGGAGGGGTTTAGAAAGGGAGTTCCAGAGCTTGGGGCCCAGGCAACAGAAGGCACGGCCACCGATGGTGGAGTGATTATAATCAGGGATGCTCAGGAGGGCAGAATTAGAGGAGTGCAGACATCTCGGGGGGTTGTGGGGCTGGAGGGGATTACAGAGATAGGGAGGGGCGAGGGCCATGGAGGGATTTGTAAACAAGGATGAGAATTTTGAAATCAAGGCGTTGCTTAACCGGGAGCCAATGTAGGTCAGCGAGCACAGGGAATGATGGGTGAGCGGGACTCGGTGCGAGTTAGGACACGGGGCAGCGAGCACAGGAATGATGGGTGAGCGGGACTGGGTGCGAGTTAGGACACGGGGCAGCGAGCAGAGGGGGTGGTGGGTGAGCGGGACTCGGTGCGAGTTAGGACACAGGGGCAGCCAAGTTTTGGATCACTTCTAGTTTACGTCGGGTAGAATGTGGGAGGCCGGTCAGGAGTGCGTTGGAATAGTCAAGTCTGGAGGTAACAAAGGCACGAGTGAGGGTTTGAGCAGCGGATGAGCTGAGGCAGGGGGCGGAGACGGGCGATGTTAGGGAGGAGGAAATAGGCGGTCTGAGTTATGCTGCGGAAATGTGGCCGGAAGCTCATTTCAGGGTTAGATACGGACACAGAGGTTGTTGCAAGCAGCCTGGTTGGGCCTCACACAGAATAACGGGAGGTGGGGGGCGGGGAAAACCAGGATCCAAGTCCCACTCTCAGTTTTCCGTCTCGACAGCGGACAAACCTCGTGAAGCTTGCTCATAACCTGACTCCTTCCTCCCCCACCCCCACGGCCCATGTGGTTGGTATATTCCAGGAAGGCCCCGAGTCAGTGCCGGGCTGGTCGACCAGGGGATCTTGCAGAGGAAGGGGTGGATGGAGGAAGCCGGCCGGCCGTTCCCAGTGACCTACAGGCTCCGCTCCGACGCGGTTGCCCTCCCACACCCTCATGGCGTCCCCGAGGCTCTGCCTCGAAGCATCCCGAACTGCGCACAGCAAGATCCCACAATCGGCGACGCTACATATATCGACCCCCCCCCCCCCAGTACACCGGGGGGGGGGGGGGGGGAGAACTCCCCACCCAACTCTTCTTCCAATGTCCTTGGCGGTGGGTCCTTTTAACGTCCGACCGAGAGGGCAAACCCTCAGCTGAACGTCTCATCCGAAAGACGGCACCTCAGACATTGCGGCGCTCCCTCAGTACTGCCCCTCCGACAGTGCGGCGCTCCCTCAGTACTGCCCCTCCGACAGTGCGGCGCTCCCTCAGTACTGCCCCTCCGACAGTGCGGCGCTCCCTCAGTACTGCCCCTCCGACAGTGCGGCGCTCCCTCAGTACTGCCCCTCCGACAGTGCGGCGCTCCCTCAGTACCGCCCCTCCGATAGTGCGGCGCTCCCTCAGTACCGCCCCTCCGACAGCGCAGTACGGCGCTCCCTCAGTACCGCCCCTCCGACAGTACGGCGCTCCCTCAGTACCGCCCCTCCGACAGTGCGGCGCTCCCTCAGTACCGCCCCTCCGACAGTGCGGCGCTCCCTCAGTACTGCTCCTCCGACAGAGCGGCGCTCCCTCAGTACTGCCCCTCCGACAGTGTGGCGCTCCCTCAGTACTGCCCCTCCGACAGTATGGCGCTCCCTCAGTACTGCCCCTCCGACAGTATGGCGCTCCCTCAGCACCGCCCCTCCGACAGTGCGGGGCTCCCTCAGTACTGCCCTTCCGACAGTATGGCGCTCCCTCAGCACCGCCCCTCCGACAGTGCGGGGCTCCCTCAGTACTGCCCCTCCGACAGTGCGGCGCTCCCTCAGTACTGCCCCTCCGACAGCGCAGTACGGCGCTCCCTCGTGTCGGCCTGGGTGGAGGGGCTCAACTCTCTGGGATGGAAGTGGAGGGGGGGGGGGGTCGGAATCCACGACCTTGTGCCTCAGAGGCGGGAGAGAGAGAGAGAGAGAGAGACATACCGACCGTGACCATCGATTGTCTAGTGCCCGCGCGCGCTGATGGCTTGCCAATTTGGTCAGGGACTGGCACAATGGGGAGCGGACGCCCGGGGCGGGGGGGGGGTAAGAGAAGAAATGGCGGACGCTTACCATCTCCTTCCGCAAGACTGCCAGGGCCGCGTCGAGGTTGGCGGGCTTGCTACTCCGCAATGTCTCGGTGGCCAGGCGCGAGCGGCTGAGGTCTTCCTGAATCATGGTCTTCTTGGCGTAGACCCTCTCCACGTCCCGCCAGGATCCGCCGCTGGAGTTCAGGATGCCGCTCAGCCCCTTGGGCAAGGGGGGCAGCCCCTCGATGCCCGACACGCTGCCCACCAGGCTGCCCGCGCCCTCCGCCTGGAGCCCAGTCATCGCTGTGCCCCTGTTGTTCGCGGGCAGCAGGAATCGACCATTCGACAGGGGGCCAGCAGAGAAACTTGCAATGGAAAGGTTGGAGTTGGTGAATTCAGTCTTGCCTCCCTCTCTCTCTCTCTCTGTGTCCTTCCCTCTTCGATCTCCAAGCCTGGTTAAAGTCAATCTCGATTGTATCGATCCCCCCCCCACCCACTAAATAAACCGATACCGCAATCGATGACAGTCAATGAATCAATTTCAGGTCATGAAACTGACGCGTGTCTGGGCAAGTCCCCCAAGTTGCAACTGGGGAAAAGTTGCAATTTTTAAATGTTTCTTCTCGGCAAGATCAGAGCAGTACTTTCTAGTCGAAGTTCTTCGCTGCTCTTTGGTGGGTGGGGGGCAGTTTTCCTCTCTCTCTCTCCCCCCCACACACACACACCTACACAAAAAACCCTCCGCGTCCTTTCCTGCTTTCTTGTCTTTAAAGGGACACACACACACACAGCAGCACTCTCTTTGTTTATTGCTCGCCACGCCCAAAGACTTGACCAGGCAACGTCAGGACGTGATCACACGTCTGAGTTGCTTGCAACAAACTCTTTTTTTTCTCTCTCTCCAAACACACTTCCCCCTCCTCCAAGTTTTTTTTTTAAAAACCCTGATTCCACAACCAGTCTTTTTAAGGAGATAATTGTGGAGAATTTCACGGGAATGTTTCAATGCCAACTTTTTAATGACCCCCCCCACTATGATTCTGTGCAGGATTTAAAAAAAAAACATTGCTCTATATTTTAACAGCACGTTTTAAAGTCTTTTTGAGTACATCATCAAAGGCAGTCCCTCGGAATCGAGGAAGGCTTGCTTCCACTCCCAAAGTGAGTTCTCAGGTGGCTGAACAGTTCAATACGAGAACCACAGTCCCTGTCACAGGTGGGACAGACAGTGGTTGAGGGAAGGGGAGGGTGGGACTGGTTTGCCGCACGCTCCTTCCGCTGCCTGCGCTTGGTCTCTGCACGCTCTCAGCGACGAGACTCGAGGTGCTCAGCGCCCTCCCGGATGCACTTCCTCCACTTAGGGCGGACTGGTCTTTGGGCCAGGGACTCCCAGGTGTCGGTGGGGATGTTGCACTTTATCAGGGAGGCTTTGAGAGTGGTCCCTTGTAACGTTTCCTCTGCCCGCCTTTGGCTCGCTTGCCGTGAAGGAGTTCCGAGTAGAGCGTTTGCTTTGGAAGTCTCGTGTCTGGGGGACATGCGGACAATGTGGCCCGCCCAGCAGAGCTGGTCGAGTGTGGTCAGTGCTTCGATGCTGGGGATGTTGGCCTGGTCGAGGACGCTAACGTTGGTGCGTCTGTCCTCCCGGGGGATTTGCAGGATCTTGCGGAGACATTGTTGGTGGTATTTCTCCAGCGACTTGAAGTGTCTACTGTACATGGTCCACGTCTCTGAGCCATACAGGAGGGCGGGTATCACTACAGCCCTGTAAACCGTGAGCTTGGTGACAGATTTGGGGACCTGGTCTTGAAACACGCTTCCTCAGACGGCCGAAGGCTGCACTGGCGCACTGGAGGCGGTGTTGGATCTTGTCATCAATGCCTGCTCTTGTTGATAGGAGGTTCCCGAGATATGGGAAGTGGTCCACGGTGTTCAGGGCCCACCGTGGATCTTGATGACTGGGAGGGGGGCGCAGTGCTGTGCGGCGAGGACAGGCTGGTGGAGGACCTTCGTCTTACGGATGTTTAGCCTAAGGCTCATGACAACGGTGACTACACTCCAATAGGACTTCAGTGCCTGTAAAGCGCTTTGAAACATCTGGTGGTCATGAAAGGCGCTATATAAATCCAAGTCTTATCTAATAAATTTATTTCCCTTGAATTTTTGCGGGGGGGGGGGGGGCGTGTGTCGGCACAGCCCCTTCAATGGGTGGCACGGTCCGTTATAAATTCTGCACATTCGCGTTTTTTTCCATTTGAAAACTGTTGCGTCGACTGTGCGGTAGCTCCAGGGTTCAGTGTGGCCACGGCTTAAAGGGAACATTGGTTTATATACCCCCTCTGGACTTCTCAAAAGCACTTCACAGCCAATGAAGTACTTTTTAGGAAGTGTAGTCACTATTGTGATACAGGAAAGGTGGCAGCCAATTTGCACGCAGTAAGCTCCCACAAAGATTAATGTGATAATATCCAGATTGTGTGTTAATTCTTTCAGTGATTTTGGTTGAGCGATAAGTATTGGCCCTAGGACACCGGGGAGAACTCCCTGCTCTTTTTTGAAGTAGCGCTATGGGATCTTATACGTTACCTGCGAGAGCAGACGGGCCTCCGACAGTGCGGCACTCCCTCAGTACTGCCCCTCCGACAGTGAGGCGCTCCCTCAGTACTGCCCCTCCGACAGTGCGGCGCTCCCTCAGTACTGCCCATCCGACAGTGCGGCGCTCCCTCAGTACTGCCCCTCCGACAGTGCGGCGCTCCCTCAGTACTGCCCCTCCGACAGTGCGGCGGTCCCTCAGTACTGCCCCTCCGACAGTGCAGCTCTCCCTCAGTATTTCCACATCCATAACACTCTGCTGATCTTATAAACATCTCGGAAATTTGTGGGAGGGTGAAAAGAGGGGTGAATAGGGAGGAATAGATTCAACTGGATTTTGTTGAAACCCTTCATCGCGAGGGTTGGCAGTTGACCGTTGACCTTCCCCGGGGTCTCTCCTCACCTCTCCATGCAAATCCCCACCCCACACGCGAGTGTCCCTCACCCTCAGTCTGTCTCCCCTCCTTAGGTGCTCCCCCCCCACTCCCCCTGTCCGTGCCCTTAAGAATTAGGAGCAGGAGTCGGCCATTCGGCCCCTCGAGCCTGCTCCGCCATTCAATAAGATCTTGGCCTCAACTCCACTTCCCTGCCCGCTCCCCATAATCCTGGACTATAGTTCAACAATCTATGGCTCTCAGCCTTGAATATACTCAACGACTGAGCCTCCACAGCCCTCTGGGGCAGAGAATTCTAAAGATTCACCACCCTCCGCGTGAAGAAATTTCTCCTCATCTCAGTCCTAAATGGCCAACCCCTTATCCTGACACTGTGACCCCTGGCTCTAAATTCCCCAGCCCGGCGGAAACACCCTCCCTGCATCTACCCATGTCAAGCCCTGTAAGAATTGTGTGTTTCAATGAGATCACCTCAAGAACTCTAGAGAATATCGGCCCAGTCTACTCAATCTCTCCTCATAGGACAATCCCCCCATCCCAGGAATCAGTCTGGTGAACACTCGCTGCACTCCCTCTATGGCGAGTATATCCTTCCTTGGGTAAGGAAACCATCATCATCACAGGCAGTCCCTCGGAATCGAGGAAAACCTGCTTCCACTCTTAACATGAGTCCTTAGATTGGCTGAACAGTCCAATACGAGAACCACAGTCCCTGTCACCGGTGGGACAGACAGTGGTTGAGGGAAGGGGAGAGTGGGACAGGTTTGCCGCACGCTCCTTCCGCTCCCTGCACTTGGTTTCTGCACGCTCTCGGCGACGAGACTCGAGGTGCTCAGCGCCCTCCCGGATGCACTTCCTCCACTTAGGGCGGACTGGTCTTTGGCCCAGGGACTCCCAGGTGTCGGTGGGGATGTTGCACTTTATCAGGGAGGCTTTGAGGGTGTCCCTTGTAACGTTTCCTCTGCCCACCTTTGGCTCGTTTGCCGCGAAGGAATTCCGAGTGGAGCGCTTGCTTTGGGAGTCTCGTGTCTGGGGCATGCGGACAGTGTGGCCCTGCCCAGCGGAGCTGATCAGAGTGTGGTCAGTGCTTCGATGCTGGGGATGTTGGCCTGGTCGAGGACGCTAACGTTTATTTGAGCAGACCAGAACTGCACACAATACGCCAGGAGTGGAGTCTCACCACTCGATGGAATCCCCTTGTTCTCAGTAAAAAAAACAGCACACCACGAGAGAAAATGCAAATATTTTATTAACTACAAACAAAAATACAAAAACGAGGGTCACATTTTCATCCAACAGTTGTGCGTGACTCCAGGAGCGAGGTGACCACTTCCCTATCGTTGCACGGAGCCCCCGTCAGTACCAGGACTGCAGCCCGGGCTCCTGTGTGCGAGGGAAGGGTGGGGGGGGGGGGTTCAATCCCCAGATAGCGTCTTATCGAAGTGACAGCTCGGGGTTTGGCCAGCGGGGAGAGAGATTCGAGGTGGGGGCTCTCACAATGCGAGGAATGGCCTCCAGCTTCCCTCCGGGCCATCGTTTTGACACGAGCAAGTTTAAGGTGTATTCCAACTTACTGAACATTTGGCTCAGATCTTTTGAATGGCTCAGATGGTAAATGCGTCAGCAATTGTGGGACTGACCCATTTCATCGCTCAAATAAATATTCCCAGGGCAGGTACAGCACGGGGTTAGATACAGAGTAAAGCTCCCTCTGCACTGACCCATCAAACACTCCCAGGGCAGGTACAGCACGGGGTTAGATACAGAGTAAAGCTCCCTCTACACTGTCCCATGAAACACTCCCAGGGCAGGTACAGGAGGTTAGATACAGTGTAAAGCTCCCTCTACACTGTCCCATCAAACACTCCCGGGGCAGGTACAGGGGGTTAGATACAGAGTAAAGCTTCCTCTACACTGTCCCATCAAACACTCCCGGGGCAGGTACAGCACGGGGTTAGATACAGAATAAAGCTCCCTCTACACTGTCCCATCAAACACTCCCAGGGCAGGTACAGGGGGTTAGATACAGAGTAATGCTCCTCACAGCTAGTAGAGATATTCATGCTTTGAGTCTGAGCTGGCGTTGAACCCAAGGCCCTGAGGTCAAAGGTCAGTGCCTAAAGGACCTTTGACACTTCTTCCTCCCCCAACTCAATAATGCCACAAACACAGCTCCTCTTCAATCGAGGACACGAGTTTCTGCAACATCTCCACAGTCGGGAGTTGCCAACCCTCCAGGACTGGCCTGGAGCCTCCGGGAATTGAAGGTTAATCTCCCGGACACTGCGGAGCACGAAAAAAAACCCCAATCACAAACAAAAAAAAAAGTATGCTTTTAACATTTATTCTGAACACTTTTGTTTGAGAGTCATGTAAGTATTGGGGACAAGAGGCAGCGGGGAAAGCTATTCGACTGGGTGGGGCGGTTGCTCATGCGATGATCCTCCAGGAATGTGACCTGCCAGGGTTGGTGACCCGTCTGAGGAGCCTGACGAGAACAGCTTTAAACCCTAATCTTGTGGCGCTCAGGCTTCGCGCGGTCGCCAAATCGGGCAACCGGCAACCTAGAGACCCGGTGCGGTCGCCAAATCGGGCAGCCGGCAACCTAGAGACCCGGTGCGGTCGCCAAATCGGGCAACCTAGAGACCCGGTGCGGTCGCCAAATCAGGCAACCGGCAACCTAGAGACCCGGTGCGGTCGCCAAATCGGGCGAACCGGCAACCTAGAGACCCGGTGCGGTCGCCAAATCGGGCGAACCGGCAACCTAGAGACCCGGTGCGGTCGCCAAATCGGGCGAACCGGCAACCTAGAGACCCGGTGCGGTCGCCAAATCGGGCAACCTAGAGACCCGGTGCGGTCGCCAAATCAGGCAACCGGCAACCTAGAGACCCGGTGCGGTCGCCAAATCGGGCAGCCGGCAACCTAGAGACCCGGTGCGGTCGCCAAATCAGGCAACCGGCAACCTAGAGACCCGGTGCGGTCGCCAAATCGGGCAGCCGGCAACCTAGAGACCCGGTGCGCTCGCCAAATCGGGCAACCGGCAACCTAGAGACCCGGTGCGGTCGCCAAATCGGGCAACCTAGAGACCCGGTGCGGTCGCCAAATCGGGCAACCGGCAACCTAGAGACCCGGTGCGGTCGCCAAATCGGGCAACCGGCAACCTAGAGACCCGGTGCGGTCGCCAAATCGGGCAACCTAGAGACCCGGTGCGGTCGCCAAATCGGGCAACCTAGAGACCCGGTGCGGTCGCCAAATCGGGCAACCGGCAACCTAGAGACCCGGTGCGGTCGCCAAATCGGGCAACCTAGAGACCCGGTGCGGTCGCCAAATCGGGCAACCTAGAGACCCGGTGCGGTCGCCAAATCGGGCAACCTAGAGACCCGGTGCGGTCGCCAAATCGGGCAACCTAGAGACCCGGTGCGGTCGCCAAATCGGGCAACCTAGAGACCCGGTGCGGTCGCCAAATCGGGCAACCGGCAACCTAGAGACCCGGTGCGGTCGGCAAAAACGGCCATGGGAAAAGCGGCGGGAGGCGGTTTGGGGAAGGAGCTGCTGAGACGGGTGTGTGGGGGGGGGGGGGGGAGGGAGGGGCTACGCCAGCTGCCGCAGGCTGTGCAGGGAGTCGGCGCAGTCGCGGATGAGGACGCAGAGCTGCGAGCTGTATTCCACGGAGGCGGCCCGCTTCAGCTGGTCGCCAGCCCATGCCAGCTTCTGGAGCACGGCCCGCTCGGCCGCCCGCAGGGCGTCAGGCCTGGGGGGGGCCGCGGCGGCATCGTCGGCCCGGGGCGGGTGGGCCGCGGGCTCGCCGCGGGCTGGGGCGGGGGACCGGCTATCCACCGACAGGTCCTGGGGGGAGCTGCAGCACTGCTGCTGGTCGTGGCCGTTGAACAGGCGCTGTCGCTCCCTCACTTGAGACAGGGCCGCCTGCGGGTTTATGGCTGTGAAATTAAACAGAGAAAAAGCAGTCAGGATCGCGGAAACTAATATACACTCGCAAAAACCGCAGGCAGGTAAAAGACTCGCATTTATAGAGCGCCGCTCCCCCCACTTCAGGACGTCCCACAGCGCTTTGCAGCCAATGAAGTACTTTTGGAGCGTGCTCACTGTTGCAATGTGGGAAACGCCAATTTGCGCACAGCAAGCTCCCACACACAGCACTGTGATAGTGACCCCGATCATCTGTTTTTTAGTGATGTTGATTGAGGGGTAAATATTGGGCCCAGGACACCGGGGACAACTCCCCCTGCTCTTCTTTCACTAGGTGCAGTGGGGGTACTGCCCCTCTGATAGTGTGGCACTCCCTCAGTACTGCCCGTCCGACAGTGCGGGGCTCCCTCAGTACTGCCCGTCCGACAGTGCAGGGCTCCCTCAGTACTGCCCCTCCGATAGTGTGGCACTCCCTCAGTACTGCCCCTCCGACAGTGCGGGGCTCCCTCAGTACTGCCCCTCCGATAGTGCGGCGCTCCCTCAGTACTGCCCCTCCGACAGTGCGGGGCTCCCTCAGTACTGCCCCTCCGATAGTGCGGCGCTCCCTCAGTACTGCCCCTCCGACAGTGCGGCGCTCCCTCAGTACTGCCCCCCCTCAGTACTGCCCCTCCGACAGTGCGGCGCTCCCTCAGTACTGCCCCCCCTCAGTACTGCCCCTCCGACAGTGCGGCACTCCCTCAGTACTGCCCCTCCGACAGTGCGGTGCTCCCTCAGTACTGCCCGTCCAACAGTGCGGGGCTCCCTCAGTACTGCCCCTCTGTTAGTGTGGCACTCCCTCAGTACTGCCCGTCCGACAGTGCGGGGCTCCCTCAGTACTGCCCCTCCGACAGTGTGGCGCTCCCTCAGTACTGCCCCTCCGATAGTGTGGCACTCCCTCAGTATTGCCCCTCTGACAGTACGGCGCTCCCTCAGTACTGCCCCTCCGACAGCGCAGTGCGGCGCTCCCTCAGTACTGCCCCTCCGACAGCGCAGTACGGCGCTCCCCCAGCACTGCACTGGGAGTGTCGGCCTAGATTTATGTGCTCAAGTCCCTGGAGCGGGTCTCGACCCCACAACCTTCTGACTCACTGACACTTCCTGTAAGAGGCGCGTTACGTGGTTGGTTTGGGGCGGTGGCCGGGGGGGGGGGGGGGGGGGAGAGAAACAGCGATGGCCGCGGGCCTGATTTAAGAGGCCATCATCCTGCTGCGACAGTCACTGCCGGGATCGCCTCCTTTACCTGGATTGTCCTTGTCCACATCGGAATCCAGCTCCTGACAGGCGACGCAGTACGTTTTCTGCTTCTTGTCCTGAAGGAGGACCGTCTGTGGGGGCGGGAGGAGGGGGCAGAATATACAGGAGATCGATCATCCAGTCCCAAGTCAGCGACACTCTCATCCGCCACACAAAAGCCCCCCCTCCCTCCCCTCCACCAGAATCCCCACTACGCTTGGCGTTGCCCCCCCCCCCCGTTAAGCTTGGCGGTCGTGCAGCGGTCTCGAGGTCCCGCGAAAGCCGGCTGAAGATTAAAATGACCGCGCGCCGAGGGAAATTACCGGGCCGTGCAGCCGGTTAAAGGGACCACGCGCCCAAACCAAAGCTTGACCGTTGCTGCTAACCGACAGCCGCCCAGCGTTCAACGCGCGCGCCTGCACGCGGAGAGGAGCGACCGTCGCCACGGAAACACCCTCCCTCCGCGTGAGCTTGCTCGCTCGCACGCTGGACTGGGCAGGCGGGGCAGAGCAGTGGCAAATGGAGTTCGATCCGGAGATGTGCGGGGTAACGCATTTTGGGGAGGGCGAACAAGGCGAGGCAATACACATTAAATGGTAGGTCACTGAGCTGCAGCGTGTCAAGCTTTCGCCTGGGCGTGCACGGCCCGGTAATTTCCCTCGGCAAAGGGACCTGGGAGTGCAGGTCCACAGATCCCTGAAGGTCGCGGGCCAGGTAGATAAGGTGGCCAAGAAGGCCTACGGGACACTTGCCTTTATTGGCCGAGGCATAGAATACAAGAGCAGGGAGGTTATGCTTGAACTGGTTAGGCCACAGCTGGAGTACTACGTGCAGTTCTGGTCACCACATTACAGGAAGGATGTGATTGCACAGGAGGAGGGTACAGAGGAGATTTACCAGGATGTTGCCAGGACGGGAGAATTTTAGCAATGGGGAAAGATTGGATAGGCTGGGGTTGTTTTCTTTGGAACAGAGGAGGCTGAGGGGAGACCTGATTGAGGTGTATAAAATGATGAGGGGCCTGGATAGAGTGGATAGGACGGACCTGTTTCCCTTGGCAGAGGGGTCAACAACCAGGGGGCACAGATTTAAAGTAATCGGGGGGGAGGTTTAGAGGGGATTTGAGGGGAAATGTCTTCACCCAGAGGGTGGTGGGGGTCTGGGGCGGAACTCACTGCCTGAAAGGGTGGTAGAGGCAGAAACCCTCACCACATTTAAACAGTACCTGGATGTGCGCTTGTAACCGACAAGGCTACGGACCGAGAGCAGGAAAGTGGGATTAGGCCGGGTGGCTCTTGGTCGGCCGGCGCGGACACGATGGGCCGAAATGGCCTCCTTCCGTGCCGTCAATTTCGACGCTTCCCGTGATGAAAGATAAAAGGATTGGAGAGGTTGGCGGTGATGGGGAGGGAGTGTGACGTGTACTGACACACGAGGAAGAATGGGGAGCCAGGCAGAGGGGAGGGTCTGGGGCAGATGGTGCGGGATTCCGGGAGACTCCGAGACGATTCCTGGTCTCCGGCCAGCTGCGGGGGGAGGGGACGGACGGACAATAGCTCGGCCGACACAGCTGTCAGTGAGGGGTCAGCCTGGGGACAAAGGTCAGCTCCTCCCAGCCGCCCCCCCCCCTCACATCTGCTGCGTCTAAGCGTCTCAACAACCATCTGTATTTATATAGCGCCTTTAATGTAGGGGAACATCCCAAGGCGCCTCACAGGAGTATCACGAGACAAAAATTTGACACCGAGCCACACGAGGAGAAATTAGGGCAGGTGACCAAAAGCTGTAAGGAGCGTCTTGAAGGAGGAAAGAGAGATAGAGAGGCGGAGAGGTTTAGGGAGGGAGTTCCAGAGCTTGGGGCCCAGGCAACAGAAGGCACGGCCACCGATGGTGGAGCGATTATAATCAGGGATGCTCAGGAGGGCAGAATTAGAGGAGGGCAGAGATCTCGGGGGGTTGTGGGGCTGGAGGGGATTACAGAGATAGGGAGGGGCGAGGGCCATGGAGGGATTTGAAAACAAAGATGAGAATTTTGAAATCGAGGCGTTGCTTAACAGGGAGCCAATGTAGGTCAGCGAGCACAGGGGGTGATGGGTGAGCGGGACTGGGTGCGAGTTAGGACATGGGGGCAGTGAGCACAGGGGGTGATGGGTGAGCGGGACTGGGTGCGAGTTAGGACATGGGGGCAGTGAGCACAGGGGGTGATGGGTGAGCAGGACTGGGTGCGAGTTAGGACATGGGGGCAGTGAGCACAGGGAGTGATGGGTGAGCGGGACTGGGTGCGAGTTAGGACATGGGGGCAGTGAGCACAGGGGGTGATGGGTGAGCAGGACTGCGTGTGAGTTAGGACACGAGGCAGCGAGCACAGGGGGTGATGGGCGAGCGGGACTGGGTGTGAGTTAGGACACGGGGGCAGCGAGCACAGGGGGTGATGGGTGAGCGGGACTGGGTGCGAGTTAGGACACGGGGCAGCGAGCACAGGGGGTGATGGTCGAGTGGGACTCGGTGCGAGTTAGGACACGGGGTCAGCGAGCACAGGGGGTGATGGGTGAGCGGGACTGGGTGTGAGTTAGGACACGGGGGCAGCGAGCACAGTGGGTGATGGGTGAGCGGGACTGGGTGTGAGTTAGGACACGGGGGCAGCGAGCACAGGGGGTGATGGGTGAGTGGGACTGGGTGTGAGTTGGGACACGGGGGCAGCGAGCACAGGGGGTGATGGGTGAGTGGGACTGGGTGTGAGTTGGGACACGGGGGCAGCGAGCACAGGGGGTGATGGGCGAGTGGGACTCGGTGCGAGTTAGGACACGGGGGCAGCCGCGTTTTGGCTCCCCTCGAGTTACCAGCTGTTCTAGCACCCCTCTCCAACCTCCGCTTTGCTCCAACAATTCATTCTGTCTGTCGTTCGACCAGAGTGCGAATTTCTGCGGAGGGTGTCAGGGCCTGGATTGAGTGGAGTGCTGGGGAGGGGGTACGGAAGAGGAGCCTGCGGGATTCAGATGGGGAGCAGTTGCCGCTGGGGATGGGGGGGGGGGGGGGGGGAAGGGAAATGTCCAGATTGGCATGGCTCCAAACACATTTCACCTCCTACTTACAGATAACAGGCAGAGACCAGCAGGGTAAGAGTTACTCACTGTGGGCTCGATTTTCCCTGGTGACTGCGCCTTTTTTTAGGCCCACGTTGAAAAAGCACAGTTTCCCCAATCAAGTTGCACCAGCGTAACTCAGTTACGAGTTTTTTTAAGCTCAGTTTTTTTTTGTGCAGCCAACTACGCCAATTCTGGCCATTTAGGGAAGCATGCCCAGCTGAGAGTTACTCCAGTTCTACTTAGCATCGTGAGCGAAGGTGCGCCGATTGAGCGTACGGGCCCCAGCAGAGCTGAGGGCCCAGCCCACACTGCGATATGTGTGCGCACTGGGTCCGTGCAGCAGAACAGTCGTCTGGTTAACCCTTGCCCCTGGATAAACACAGAAAATAGGTGCAGGAGTAGGCCATTAGGCCCTTCGAGCCTGCACCACCATTCAATATGATCATGGCACCCTCAGTACCCCATTCCTGCTTTCTCTCCATACCCCTTGATCCCTTTAGCCGGAAGGGCCACATCTAACTCCCTTTTGAATATATTTAGTGAATTGGCCTCAACAGCTTTCTGTGGTAGAGAATTCCACAGGTTCACCACTCTCTGGGTGAAGAAGTTTCTCCTCATCTCGGTCCTAAATGGCTTACCCCTTATCCTTAGACTGTGACCCCTGGCTCTGGACTTCCCCAACATCAGGAACATTCTTCCTGCATCTAACCTGTCCAATCCCGTCAGAATTTTATATGTTTCCATGAGATCCCCTCTCATTCTTCTAAACCCCCAGTGAATATAAGCCTAGTCGATCCAGTCTTTCTTCATATGTCAGTCCTGCCATCCCGGGAATCAGTCTGGTGAACCTTCGCTGCACTCCCTCAATAGCAAGAACGTCCTTCCTCAGATTAGGAGACCAAAACTGTACACAATATTCAAAAAGTGTGGTCTCACCAAGGCCCTGTACAACTGCAGTAAGACCTCCCTGCTCCTATACTCAAATCCTCTCGCTATGAAGGCCAACATGCCATTTGCCGCCTTCAACGCCTGCTGTACCTACATGCCCACTTTCAATGACTGATGTACCATAAAGACCTCGCTCTGTCGCGCCCCGTGTGGTGGCTGGTGTGCAACGGTCACCCCACGTTAAAACAATCCACCCACAGGCATCTTCCACCCCCTCAACTGGAGTTCAGGACCTGGAACATCGGGTCCTTTATTGAAACATCTGTGAATTCTTGTGGAAGCGAGTCATCCTCGTTCGAGGGACCGCCTGTGATGATGACGATGAGGCCAGCGTATGTGGCCTCTGCAGAAAACCTTCCACGAGTTCAGGAAATCGGCGCAGCAGATACCCGGACACACGAAAGAATTGAAAAATACACAGCAGCAACTGACTTCCAACCCCACCCGAAGGCTGTCCAGTCCCTGGATCACTCAGAGGGAGAGGAGAGGGGGAGGGGAGGGGGAGAGGGGGAGGGGGAGGGGGAGAGGGAGGGGGAGGGGGAGGGGGAGGGGGAGGGGGAGGGGAGGGGAGAGGGAGAGGGAGAGGGGAGGGGGAGGGGGAGGGGGAGAGAGGGAGGGGGAGAGGGAGAGGGAGAGGGAGGGAGGTGAGGGGGGTGGGGAGTGAGGAGGGGTGGAGGAGGAGGGAGAGGGGCGGGGGGAAGGAGAAGGGGGGGGGAGAGGGT